>NC_047173.1:17256122-17258622 GCF_009819705.1 Hippoglossus hippoglossus
GGACAATAAAGTTTTCAATTGAATCAGAGGCTTTTATTCAGTGAAAGCTGCGGCAGGAACGCGCCAATGAACAATAACTTCTAATGGATTTATATATAGGAGCCGGGCGCTCTGTGTGTGTGTGTGTGTGTGTGTGTGTGTGTGTGTGTGTGTGTGTGTGTGTGTGTGTGTGTGTGTGTGTGTTTGTGAGAGAGTGTGTGTGTGTGTGTTGTACTGTAGCAGAGTGTCTGAACACCTGCTGAATATAAACGACTCAAAATCCAATACTGTTCCATCACACACACACACACACACACACACACACACACACACACACACACACACACACACTCACACACCAGTAAACTTGTCCATTTTCCACATTAACTGTTCTCTGCTCTGGGCTGACGACACATTACAGCTGTCACCTGATTGGTTGGTGACTCAGGTGTCTTTGTTTAACACGATATCTCAGACGAGGACACAAAGACGTGCACCGGGCCAGTAGGGGGCGATAAAGTCAGCGAAATACAAGAGAAGAGCGCTGGTGGAAGTTTGGACGAGGCGGACGTCTGTGAAGCATTCATTGTGGACTAGCTCACCAGCGCCCCCTATACAACCAGGATGCTGTTAACTCTCTGGTCCGATCGAGACGAAAGCGAGCGTCCTGCTCAAGAGCCAATAAAAACAAACCGAAGGGTAAAAAGTCAAATTGAACTTTAAAGTGAGATTTATACAAAACAACAGGAGTTCAGATTAAGTTCGTTACAGCGAAGACGAAGCAACACGAGCGAGAATAAAAACAGAAAAGAGGGATTTTCAGGAGCAGTGATTGATTCTCAACGTCAACTCATCAACCCTTAAAAGTTGCAGGAAGCGTTTGAGTCAAATGATTTTCTCTCCACAGAGCAAACGTTAACCGGTGAAGATGAAACGGCAGAAAAACTTCAGTTCGTTCATCGCTCGCTCGTCTGACACCTTCTTTACTTATGATGCGTTTACAAAGACATTACAGATCCAGCCTGTGAACCGGGGGCTGCATCACGGATACGACTCTGATGACAAGTGCAGCTGCTCTTTGTACTTTTTACCTCTTTATTCATTTGTTTTGTTTTGTTGTTTCAGTGAAAATCTTTGAGCTAGTTTTTCAAACAGGATTAAACAGATTTACATGTCAGGAGAAAATCCTGGTTAGATACAGGTCAGTATCTATCTATCATCCATCTATAATCTATCTATCATATATCTATCATATATCTATCATATATCTATCCATCTATCATCTATCTATCTATCATCTATCTATCTATCATCTATCTATCCTTTCAGTGTCGGTGTTCATTTCTTCTCTAAATGGCCGGCAGAGATGGATTTTATATCCTCCATCCATCATCTCAGCGGAGAGAGGTACCGTGAAGGAACAGCCCACGCCGTCCACGCCGTCCACGCCGCGCTCAGAGCGAGGGAGCACGTGTGCGTCTCACCTTATGTGTGCGTATGCATGTGCACACGCGCAGGGATATAATAGAGGTTAAGCAAAAAGGAAACGTGACTTTGGCAGCCTGAAGGAATGTGTGTGTGTGTGTGTTTTAGTCGAATAACTGTAGTTTCTTCTCCTGTGTTAAAACGACCCTGAACATTAATGTGTGCTTTATATAGCCAAGGTTGCTCCAGTATCTGTGTGATGACCCCAGTGTGTGTGTGTGTGTGTGTGTGTGTGTGTGTGTGTGTGTGTGTGTGTGTGTGTGTGTGTTTATATATATTTATACACATGGTGCAGGGAAATATAAAATGCGTCTTGCAATGCAAAAACTATGTTTCCTTGTTTTCTGACGGACAGATCTTCATGTCTGCAGAGCCAGGAATCTACGAGCAGTAACTTCCTGGAGTCTCCTGGCGTCCTCGCCAAGAAATGATCCATAACATAATAAAAATTCTTCTATTTTATCATAAAATACTACAGAAGATTCATTGCGATGTTTCAGAAATGTGCTGTAGAAGCAACGGTGGGAGAGAACTCAGAGTACTGCACTTACAGGTAAAAGCCCTGCACTCAAAACCACACCAGTTAAAGTTCCACCAGTAAAATGTAGGGAAAGTTTTCAGAAGTTGCAGAGCTGCATCTTTCAGGCTGTGAAATGACTGAGCTCCAAACATCCTGAAAGACCAGATCATATTTCATGCATGTAGGTTATTATCTTATAAAACACGATGACAACTCCCCGAGCTCATGTCCAAAAAATCCCTGCAGAGCAGCTCGGTTCCAATGTTGCTACATTTCCTCCTGATGTGCAGCGGTATAGAAGTATTCAAGTACAATAGAGTAATAATACTATATTAGGTAAATGTACTTAGTTACTTTCCACCTATGCAATCATGTAAAAGCAAGATGCTTTGTGTGAAAACAGGCCAGAGACACGATAAACAACCTTAACAACAATGTAGACACATGAGTCAAGGTGCATTTCCATTCAGCTGCATTCAAAAAGTGGAAATCCTGAACATTCAAGTCCTGAAGCTT
>NC_047173.1:17266122-17308622 GCF_009819705.1 Hippoglossus hippoglossus
TTGGTGGAGGCGTTTCATTGGATGTTGTCTTGGAAACCAGTCAGAGGCTCATTCAAAGGAAAGGGTCAGGACGGCTCCACGTGGTTAATTTCCCATCGTCCAGCTCTTTATAGGATAGATTAAAAAAATGACCTCTGACCAACTTGACAATGGACGAATGAGCTTCACCCGAGTCAATCTGCTGCTTCAAGGTCGTCCTCAGTCAAGGTGCGTGACCCTGATAAAGATTAATCACGCGAGTCCAGATTCTTCATCATCTGAAGACGCTTCTTTGAGAAGGTCCACGAAGGTCGACCCTGGGACTCATCTTTCTTCTCAACTTCTTCTGCGCTTCGTAAAGGTTCAGGAGATGGGTTCACCAAGGTCAAGGTGTTTTAACATCCAGGAGATCTCTCTCCTCGGGTCTGAGACGATGTCCTGACCCCGGGGACAAAAAAGCGTGGCTGTTGAGATTTCCTGTTTGAAAGCTCCATTAAAAAAACACTAATCAACTGTGGCGTTGTCTCCACGCCTTTGCTGTCGAGACAATGAGAAGAAGAAACACAAAAGAACAGTTGTGGCACCTGCTTGTTTCCTCCAGGAACGACGCCTCAGGCTTGACGAACCAGTGGAGTAGGTGTCTCCTGCAGAATCCCTCATCTTTACCAACAGTCTCTGCAATCAGAGGCCATCTGGGAATATGCTTCCTCACTAAGGGGGGGGGGGGGCATAGACATCGTAGATCATCAATCCGTGTTGCACTGGGCGCGTTCCAAGTCTAAATATTTGGGAGGTGCATTCCCAGCTGAGGCCATGAGCCAGTGAAAATGATCATTTCCTGCGTGAAAGGATTTACCCGAGTTCAGGAGCAGATTATCTCATATTCCATCAATACCCACATCACCTGGAGTTCAGAGCAGAGTCTGGTCGATTGATCACTTGGCCAATCCTTCGGTATTGGAAATTTCTTACTCCCCAATATTGACATCAGCCCTTAAAGACCCATATCTGTCAGAGTTCTGCCCAAATTCAACCCAGAGGTTAATCCACCTTCATGTTCAACCACCAGGCCAAGATGAGACACCTCCTGGGAACCAAGATGCTTTATCCAGGACCAGTTGTTCTCTTGGTCCTGCACCAGTCTGAAGATTCTCCATCAAGGCTGAGACGATGCTGAAGGTTGTGTTCGGATCACAACATCCCGACAAAGATGGTGGACTGATGCTCAGAGTTCTTTACGGAAACGACGGAGAAGGTTTCTCTCAATGAGGACTTTTCCTGTCAGGTCCCGGTGAGTCGCCTCACGAAGGTCACGTCACCTGGATCCAGGTTCTACACAAAAGGTTTGTTTGTTTCACCGAGGCCACGTTGTTCTTAAAAAGCCTTTAACGTCTCAGTTTCCTGTTTTTTTCCTGGAGTCGCACTAAAGATAACAACTGCATCTTGGCAGAGAAAGTGATTTTAATTATAGCAGAGACAGACAGCGCGGAGGAGCTGAGAGACCTGGCGTCAAACCAAGACAGAAAATAAAATAATAAGTGTGTATGATCCAGACTCAGCTGCTGAATAATTTATTTTTATTTATTCCGCGAGCTTCCTCTTGTATGACTGTTAATTAGGTGCAGAGATAATTACTTACTAATTGTTTTTAAAACAGACGAACAAGGAAAAAACGACCGACGACCGAAATGGTGAGAGGCAGCGCAGGGGGGGGGGGGGGGGGGGGGGGGGGGGGGTGATGGAGAGAAACTGACCCTGGTGGACGGAGGAGAGGAGTCGTGGGAGGAGAGTTACGAAAAGAGAGAAGGAGACTTTCACCTTAAAGAACTTCTCCAGCCTGAACTCGCTCCAACTTCCACGAGTCGGAAATCAGCCAAATATTAGAATAGATTTTTGGCCGAAAGCCTTACAGTATGCATCGCCATGGAAACGGACACGCCCCCATCATGGGATGTTCCAGTCTAAATGAAACCGGAGGCATCCGAACGCTGTGTGTGTGTGTGTGTGTGTGTGTGTGTGTGTGTGTGTGTGTGTGTGTGTGTGTGTGTGTGTGTGTGTGTGTGTCCCCTCAGGCAGCCGACCAGCTCTCTCTCATCCTCACTTCCTAATGAGATTTAATGCCGAGTTGTCCAGTTAACACACACACACACACACACACGCGCACACACACACACACACACACACACACACACTTCATCCAACACAACTTTAATAACTTCCTTTATCCCGCTTGCACTCTGCTCACTGCTTCACCTGATCACGTTATTAAACACCGACCTAAAGAGGGCGCTGATATATTTTTATTAGCCGGGCTCGGAGCGGCCATGTTGGTGGATCTCATAACTGGATGATTATTCACATTCATGGTCCTTAGAGGATGAATCCTACTCGACTTCAGTGACCTCTCAACTTCTCTGTTCTGATCTCTGCCTTGTAATGTGACCTTGAATGCTCTGAAAGGCTCCTATAAATAAAATCTATTATTATTATAATAATAATCTCTATCGCAAACAACGTTGATGCCGTCAGTTCACTGAAGAGTAAAGCATAAGCACCGTTACCATAGTTACCTGCAGCTTAATACAACATCCTGAGCACTGAGCCGTGGTTAAAGGTTAAAGTTATTACAACATATCTGTTATCGTCCGTCTCGGTGAATCTGTCCCTCACCTCTTGGACTAATCCAACATGTCTGTGGATCCAGATTCTACTGAAATGAACATCTTTAAACCAGACTCACTGCCCTGCAGGTCACTGGGACCTTTGACCTTTGACCTGTGACCACTAAATTCTAAGCAGTTCATCTGTGAGTCCAACTGAAGCTTTGCAACAAATTTGAAGAAATTCCCTTCAGGTGTTCTTGGGATATCGTGTTCACAAGAAAAGGACGAATGGACGAGCAAGTGAATGAACAGATAAAGAAGAAGCACAATCCCACGACTAGATGATAATATGAAAACCAAACTGATCCTGTAATCGGTTTGCAGGAGCCTTTTCTGTGTCCGAGCCGTGTGCCGTTCACGGGCCGACACGTTCCCCGGTGGAATCTGTTGAGATGTGTGGTGGTGGGACAGAGCTCGGAAGCTTCATGATGAAATCCTCCGTCCGACTCCGGCAGGGAAGAGAAACAAAGACAGATACACACTGTACGAGAGGAGAGGGAGACAAAAGACCGGCAAAGAAAAACAGAGTCTGACAGCTGAGCTTCAGGGATCTACCCCGAGGTACTGAGTCAGCTACCACACACACACACACTACCACACACACACTACCACACACACACACACACACACACACACACTGCGGATACACACCAAGAGTGTCTCGTATCACCACAGGGGGCTGACAAAAATCCGTCATGACACACCCATTGACTCAAAATGGGCTTTGAAGCAGAACCATGCTGTCTGCACACGCACACACACACACTCTCACACGCACACACACACACTCTCACACTCACACACACACACACACACACACAGACACACACACACACACACACACAGAAAGAGTGCTGACATTTCTGGCTGCCTCTCTTCTGCTGTCACAAGTTTATCTCTGTGAGAACTTCAGAGAGGCAGAGGAGGGACAAGGCAGCGTGAAGAGGAGGGAGAATGGAGCAACTGAGGAAACAGAAGAAAAGAAACAAGCAGGACTTTTTGTTATTGGCGCAATTTAAATCAAACTCAAACTTTTCCTCTTGTTCCTCTGCAGCAGTGAAATAAGATCGTCAGGCACTGAATTAAACCCTGAAAATTACATTTATAACCAATGATCTGTTTTTGTGGTAAGAAATATCACGATTTGATATAAACCGACTGGTCCTCGTGCAGCTTGAGTGGAAACTAACAGTGAAATTAGATTTTTTGATAACAAGAGGAAAAACCCTTGTGAAGTGAAACCTGCGAATAAGAAAGAAACCTCCAGGCTCTCCGAGTCCTGACTGTGATACAAAGCTGTTAATGTTTCATGGCGGACACCCACACGTTTCAAGCAGGCGTCAGGACAAAGCACTTAGGACTCTGAGTGCTCCCATGTTTTTTTGTCCTGTGGCCCCCGACTCCAAAGAGAAAGTAATTGAGTCTGACTTTTAAAAATGATTTGTATTATTTCACATTCCAGTTCACCCTTGTGTGATCTGTGGTCTGATGACACAGGAAATAAGAAAAGTACCGGAGCTCGGATCAAAGCCGCAGAGTTTGGAGGTGGGAACTTCCACAAGAACAAAGAGGCTCAGAACATATGAGAGAATGAATTTCTACTTAAGTTTCCATGACGACTGGAGATCGGTGATATGAACCTTGTCACTGTCAGAGCTGTCACTCAACCTGGGATTTACATGCCCAGCCAATCACGTGGTCACGTGTGTTTGTTCCTCAACTCGTTATTTTTATTTCCTCTTTCTTCTTCACGTCGCCGCAGCAGCAGATTCTATTTGTTCTGAGGAAACACGTCTGAGCATCGGAGGTCACGACCACAGCTGTCACACCGCGGAGAGGCACTGTGTGTGTGTGTGTGTGTGTGTGTGTGTGTGTGTGTGTGCGTGTGTGTGTGTGTGTGTGTGTGTGTGTGTGTGTGTGTGTGAGATGGAAACAGAGAGTGACTTTGAGGTCACGAAGGTCATTCAAAATTTAAACTCCATTTACTGTGCTGTTGTACTGTCACAGTAAATACCATCAGTAAATACACACACGCACACACACGCACACACACACCTTCTCTCTCTCGCACACACAGACACACACACACACACACACACACACTTTAGTCGCTGCTGTAAAGACCAGATATTGAGAGTGACAGTTTAAAAAGGTTTTCAGTGTCAGCGGCAACACAAGACTAAGTTACACCTTCAGAAACTCACTGAAGCGCACGCACACAAACACACACACACGTACACATACACACACGGGGTTACAGTCTCAGCAGTGTGACAGCTGCGGTCAACTGTCTGAGCGGTTTTATAAAAACAAAGAAAAAGACACACACACAGACAGACACACACCTTTGTCTCCAGACCACGTGATGGAACTGCAGCGTCTGAACTGGACGTTAACGTGAGGTCACATCTGGAGTTTAAAGAAACAGGATTCTCCTCGTGTGGCCTCTATGAATGAAATGTGTGTCTGTGATCTCCGGCGTTAGACATTAGAAAACCCTGTGGTGTGCCCGAGCGTCACACAGACGTGACTCCAGCGTTTCTCTCCAGTGAACGGGGTTGAGAGGCGACGCCTCCGCTGAACAATCAGACCGAAGTGATCAGTCATCACATTAATTCAGTGAGTGAGTGGGAGCAGCGACGACGTCTTCATCGAGGACGACAGCCACCGGGGACAACGCACCGCTGATTACTGACGGAGGCATATTTAGGAATTTAAGGGATCATTTAAAGCTGCATTAGCTGATGTTTGTGGCCACTAGGGGGCAGAAATACTGCACAAACACAATGAGCTGTTTTCAGACAGGACCTCTGGAGGAGGTTGAGTTCGGACTCTCGCCGAATTATCTTATTCCGATATGAGCACCACAGCAGGAGGTCTCCGCTCAGACGGAGCAGCAGGACGTAACGTATTTACTCTGCTGCGGAGATCACGTGGTTTTGTTTGCGTCACGTCGACGACAAAATCTCTCCGGACGCTTCGTCTTCTACGTGTTTGGCTCCAACTTTTCATCCTGAGATGTTTGTTTTCTTTTTGGTTCTTCACAGTTTTGCGTCCGTCGCGTGTTAGAAACGTCTTCAACCTCCGGAGTTCAGTGAAGGTCCAGCTACACAGAGCACGGACTTCCTGTTTCCACGTTAGAGAGCAGCTCGGGCCGTATATCACCACCTGAGGGAAAACTAACCGAACCAGCCACCAGGGGGCGATCCAGATGTTTAGGCTTCACAGTCAGGTCGTCCATCTTTATTTACACATTATGATTTTTACCAGTAACGTTCAAGCAGCTCTCACTGGTTTGAACCGGTCATGTAAACGCTGCAGCGACGACAGGAAACCAACTCATTTACATCTGTTCTCGTTTTTAAAGACTTGAGAGCAGGAAACTCTAATTATTGAGAATTCCTCCACTTGCTACTTTCTGCAGCGTCGGATGAATCCTGTGTTTTTTCAGGACTCTGTTGTAATGAGCTGCTCGTGCCAGTGACATGGAAATGTGTTTTATATTCTCATCGATCCTTCACTGCATCCTCTTGACTACATATTGTATTTCTATAGAATCCAGCAGCTCTGAGATGAAGTGGGAGTTCAGCAGGCGTCCGCTGCAGCTCAGCTCCTGCAGCCGCTCGACACTGAAGCCGTTAGAAACAGCTTAATATCCATCCTGACCACACACACACATTCATCTTCCTGTTCTCCACTTAGTCTGAAACAAGTCTCAACCTTTAAACCCTCGTTTGACCAAAATGTCCCCACAAGGATGGTTTCAATTCTGAATGTATCCGCACAATGAGCCAACACACACACACACACACACACACACACACACACACACACACACACACACACTATTCGCTCTGTGCTTCAAAAACACGCTGCTGCTTTTAAATCAGCACATGATGAAGAAGGAGCAGCAGAGAACTGAAGCAGAAACAATCAGCTGCAGAATGAGTTATGCACACACAAATACACACAGTATATACATGTAAAAGAAATAAAGACGTGTACAAATGGTATGTGGCTGTGAACAGACACACACACACACACAGACACACACACACAACACATGCACTCACCCACACATGCACACACACACACACACACACCGTAGATGTAATGAATAATTTATGTCATGTGAATGTTGTGGGTTGAACACAGTAAAATGTAAGAACAGCCTGCAGGGAGAACACCAGCGAACCTCCCCTGTCTGTCAGACTCTCTTTCATTCCACTTCACATTCGAATGTATTTTATTTTGCATTGACGAGGACGAGGACGACGCGTTGACACCACAGAATAAAAAAGAACACGCACAAACCAAACGCCGCCAAACCAAATGAAACGTTCAAATTCAATATGAACATCAGGACGAATAACAAACACGAGTGCAAACGTGTAAACACAGAAACGTTCTGTAGAAAATCACATATTTTATAAACACATTCACAAACATAGACACTTCCTCTCTCGCCAATTTTCAAATGTACATATTTTTTCCGTCGGATATTTAATATGTTTTTTAAGAAGGAGTGGGAAACAAGTTTTACATTTTCTGTTTCCTAATCAACAAAGTTTTCATCCCCTCGCTGTCGCTTCGTGAATATACATGTTTTCTGCCTTTAGGAGGATTTTGTGTGTAATTCATTTTATCAGAAAAAATTATCAGAAATACACAATATAAATAAATTAGATATTAAATTAGATTTTTGATTTAAATGTATACAAATAATTTTTCTATTGTGAATTAATTCAGCTAAACGTGTGACTTTCATACTTTAATAGAAGGAGACAATCCGGAGAAAGTTAAATAACTACAAAGTCCCACATTTCAAGTTACTGGGAGACGTTCAATAACTGGATCTTCTTTTTAATCCAGTTTTGAATAGTTTTTCTTTATGTTGGGTTTTCAGACGCGACCTTGTGAATTCACCTCAGTCAGATTATTGTGTTGAGCCTCGTCAGGTGGAGCTGCTGAGTGTGTGTGTGTGTGTGTGTGTGTGTCTGTGTGTGTGTGTGTGTGTGTCTGTGTGTGTCTGCTTCCTCCCTCAGTGAAATAAAAGCCACTCTCCTGACACCAGGTTCCTTTTCCCTTCATCTCCTCTGTATTTATTGATAATCCTCCGCCCCTGCAGTGATTCTCCTGTAAGGACAGATTCCTGCCGCAGTCCTTCCACAAGGTCGCCTGCATATAACACTTTTTATTTCTCTGTCCCCTGAAGTGAGGCCGATCACCGCCGCCGACTCTAACAGTTTTATAAACGATGAATCAGGAGCCACGCTCTCTGCTCGCCGCAACACTTCTGGTTACATTTCTCGAGGGTTTGGTTCCAGACGGGGAGGAAACACGCTGACAAACAAACAAACAAACAAACAAACAAACAAACAAACATACACGAAAACGTATTAATATGAAATCAAATTATCTTACGTCCTGTTGCCGCCAACTTGCACCTTTGATGTCATTTGGAGGCGGGGTCTGTGCAGTTGAAGTCGTGGAGTGGAGCCGTGGTAACGAGGTCCCGCCGACCAATCGTGAGTCTCGGCTGTCAACATCCTCGCCGGAGGTAAAAATAGAAATGAAATTCACTAACCCGAGTTAAATTTAAATTTAGTTTCCTGACACATTTGGAAAATGCTGCAGTTCGTTAAAAAGTATTTCTTCAGTCTCTTTGAGGAAAGTGCAGTTGGGAGTTGATGGGTTTTTTTTCCAGCCTCTCAGGTCGAATACAGCTCAACTTCCTCCGCTGACAAGAGGCCTGTGAGTCGCCTGAGAGGTCAAATCCAGGGCAAAGGAAACCCTCCGCTGCACAGTATCCTGAATATCAACATTTTGATCCATTCAGATCTTCTCTGGTCGGGAGCGTCCGAGGATTTCAGTCAGAAAACCAACCTTTGACCACAGGGAGAAAAAATACACTTCTTAAAAGACTCCTGCAAAGAAAATGATGCATCTTTCAAATGGGAACTAGATGCAGTATAAATATATAAACTAATTGAGGGGATATAGGAGGAAACTGTTTTTCTTTGGTTGTCAAAATGTATCGTCAAAGAATTCACAAGAGATCGAACAAAAACAAAGTAAACTGAACGACAACGAGGAGGAAAACGACGAAAAAGTGACTTTCTTAACATTAATGTTCAAACTAATAGGAGACGAACATGTAAATGTGGAAACTGACTCCAAATGAGATGTCGTCCATCTTTATTTACAGTCTGCGACATATAAAGATATAATATGTATACATTTAAATCATGAAGACAAAGAAAGAAGTATGACACGGCTCCGTGTGGAGTCTATAATAAATCCACTGGGTGTTTCACAGCCTCATCAGCACACGCAGCAGCAGGACGTCTCCCCTCGGTATCTGTGCTGCTGATAAAGTCCGGTCCACCGTCCTCGTCCTCCTCTAATGATGCTGTTATTTAGCTCCGAGAGGCTGATTAGACTGTCGGCTTGATCATTTCCATTATTTACCTCGGCTGACTTCAGCTCTCTCTCCCTCAGCAGCTCGTCGAAGAGGCTCAGTCTCGCTGAGAGAAAAAGACCTTATAAATAATTTGTTCCAATCTTCTCTTTTATGTTCAAATGAAATTATTCTTTTTCCACGAGTCCCGGAATTTAGATTTTTGTTTGGATTTCGAATAATTATTTTATTGCCATGAGACCTCCTGGTGTGTGCAGTTGTTATCATTATCCAATCTGCAGGGATCCTTCTTTCTTTCTTTCTTTCTTTCTTTCTTTCTTTCTTTCAAACCACTTTTCCCTCTGCTGTAATTTGTTGGTGCACGAAAGGAGCTTGTGGAACTGATTCTTTGAATATGACATTTAATTTAACAGGAGTTATATTTACACCACCTCCGTCCTTGAGCCCGGAGCAGGAAGCTGATAGATCATGTTCTCAACCTGTGCTGGTATTTACACCACATTCACATTTTCCTGGGTTTGTCTCTTTAAAGTGACGGAGGAGGTTTCTGTGTGATCCTTCAGGCTGTGTCGTCGGGGGCCAACAGCTCCAGGTGGGACTCAGTTTGGCCCCAGAAGCTTCTGTTAGGTTTGGTCCTATATACTGTATATATATATATATAAACACCATATAGTGCTAAAGACGTGGAAACTGGCCTCTCTGGTGAGGAAGGAGCCGGAAAGGAGGAGCTGTATCAACCAGCTCAACTCTTTGCTTAGCACCAAACTCTTGGACTCAATCCACAGTTAAAAGATATACTTTCTGTGCCAGTTTTCCAGGAGACAATTCTTTGACTGTGGAAACACAAGAACTTTTGAGATAAGGCCCCAAATCGGCCCTTGGACTGCCTCGGGGGGAAGTGGGTGTCTTAGAGATAATGGAGCTGAAGCATCTGGAGCGAGTCGGGTCGCTGCTCCTTCGGGTCAAAAGGAGCCGGTTGAGGTGGCTCGGGCATCTGATCAGAAACCTCCTGGGCGCCTCCCATTGGAGGGTTTCCAGGCACGTCCCAGCTGGTGGGAGGCCCCGGGAAAGACCCAGAACACGGTGAAGAGACTACAAATCTCATCTGACCTGAGAACGCCTCGGGGTTCCCTCAGGAGGAGCTGGAGAGCGAAGCCGGGCAGAGAGACGACAGGAGGAGCATGTTTAATCTGCTGCCACCCGACCCGACTCCAGATAAGCAGAGAAAAATGAGATCAACAGAGAAAAGGAGCAGAAGACGAGGGGAGATTCTTTGACTCTTTCATCTTCTTCTTTCCATCCTTTCTCTCAGAGTCTCTCCAGCCACCCGTCAGCATCTCCGGCTGAAAACACAGAATCTACTCCTCCCGTCAGTGTCTTACGCATCTGAGATGTCTGTGTCGGTGTGTGTTTGATGCTATTTCTGCGTGTTGCATCATTCCTCTACCACATAAGGTCTGGTGGACACTTTGAATCCATGAAAGGACTCGTCGGTCCGCATCTGCACATCCGTCCGTCAGTCGTCGTTGGATATGACGTCTCACAGTTTCTTTGTCCTCGCAACGCACACACACACACACACACACACACACACACACACACACACACACACACACCAATATCTTCATTTTCCCTCAGTGTTGTCTCTCAGGCTTAAGGAATAGATTGAGGGTCTTGTCATTTTCCAATCCCGACCTGACTTGTCAAAGACGAGTGTAAAACAGATTCAAAGCTGTGTTCAGCAGGACCAGGTCTGTTCTAAAACACGAGTTTTCCAAACACGCTGCAGCTGAAAAGTTGCTGTGAGGTTCAGTCCGCCCTTCAGGAATCTTTTGTTTCTCCTGCTGCGGTTACAGAGACGTCAGCTTTGTGGGTTCAAAGGAACATTTCAATCACAGCAGAGAAGAGATAAGAGGAAAAGTAACCGAACACAAAACCACAGAAGAGCAGAGAGCTGCTTCCACGTTCTCTGTGAGGAGACTTTCAAGTGTCAGTGCAAAGGTCAAAGTCACCGGGGATGTGACGCTGCACTTGGAGAATTTAACGCCTCCTTGGTGATGTTTGTCGATTCAAGCCGCCGTCATGAAAAGTCCCTGAACTGCAAACCGCCTGTCTCACGTGTCTGAGTTCCTCATTAAGAGAATCTGACCATCAAGGTGTGAGAGGTTCCTCACGTCACTTCCTGTTGAGTTTGATCGTCAGCGTTTCTCTGCTGTTGTTTCTGTTGCTGCTGGTTTTGTCTGGTTTTGTCTCCCGCTGTTATTTTTATGCTTTTTGTTGCGGTTTTGTCTGAAACGAGGAGAATGAGATGAAACGCGTTTCACCTCCTGCTGGAGCGTCGCCTCAGCGAGGCGTCGCCGAGGCTTCAAATCTATCATCTCTCCCTCGTCTACATCACATCTGATTACAGCGAGTTCAAGAGCACGAGAGCAACGAGAGCAACGAGAGCAACGAGAGCAACGAGAGCAACGAGAGCTCTTCAGCCTGGCGTCACTGCTGCAGTGAAACGCTTCATTACAGGCGTATCACTGACAGCCCGTCGCTCTCTTACTGTGTTTCTGATCCTCTCAGAACGTGTCAGCAGCTCCGACAGCTTTTATTCAGAATATAAATAGATATTGATTAATGTTAAAGGATCCACAGCACAGGTGAAAACCTAGTCAGGATTACTACATGTGAATATTTATCTGCCCATTGTGACGAATATGAATCTAAATTTAGCTCCTACTACTTTTAACCACATGACGAAACCTCCGCTGTTCGTTTGAAATCTCCACGCTCGCACTTTTCATGAAACAAATCGCTCTGCGTGTCTTCCCTGATAAAACGAGGAGATATTTATATCTGCGCTTCATCAGATGTGAGAGCTGTCAGCGACGCTCACCTGCCGCAACTCGCACATACGTGTGAACGCAGGGTTTCTATGTGAATGCAGACGGGGTGGAGGCCTGTCACTGTTAACAAGAGGCAAACAAGACGGATTGAGAAGCTGCATATCCTGGAGGAGAGAGAGAGAGAGGGGGGGGGGGGGGGGGGAGAGAGAGAGAGGGAGAGAGACACTGAACTGCAGCAGAATCACACAATGAAAACACAATTTGTCATGTGAATGACAGTCTGTCTGCATTCGTCTCATCTTCCTCCTCCTCTGTTCTCTCTGTTCTTTTCTTCCTCTGCTCCTCCTCCTCGTCTTCAATATTGTGTGTGTGTGTGTGTGTGTGTGTGTGTGTGTGTGCGTGTGCGTGTGTGCGTCTGACAGATTGGTGTCAGTTCTGCTCTGTTGAGACATCGACTCCATCTTTCTCTTTCTGCTCTGAACTCGTCCTCTGTCATGTAAATCTCTACAATATGAATAATCATCTTTACAGTCGCGCTCTCTCGTTTTTTGTTTTTCGTGCCCGACAGCGACAACGAAAAAATCCCTCGAAATTTCCTCCCAAGTGCGTCGTTATCGTTTTTCGAGGAGAATTAAGGATCTGAAACGTTACAGCATCGGAATAAGACGACCTGAGTTCAATTACTGCTCCAAAAATCAACGTCAAACGAATTTGACTTGACACACGTGTTCAAATACATTGAAATACTTCCCTGTACAGTGTTTAACCTGAAGGATAATATATACATCCCGCTGGGCAGATACTTTGGTGTTGTCTTCTCCGGACGGCTTGTCTTGCTATCGTCGTAAAATCGATATAAGTGGTTTATTTTACTGATGGTCGTATTAACCAGAAACATTACAGCTAAAGACGATGCAACACAACTCCTGCAATAAAAAGTATCATCTCCGCCAAGGAGGTTAGGTCTGCATCTGCGTGAGTTTGTTTAGTTTGCATTTGATTTGCTGCAGATCATAATTCTTGATGGTTTCATGAGGAGACTGTCGGAGGAACGAGCTCTGATGAGTGACACTGCAGAGAAAACAGGGACAGAACCTAAACATAGAAGTGACGCAGGTGGAGTCGTAACCAGAGGGAGTCAAACCCAAAAAACAAGAGCAGGAGGAAATCCAGGATCAAAGCAAAGTTCAAATATGAGGAAAGTACAACACAACGATAGAACAAAGGAGTTCAAAGAGAAGAAGTTTGTTGAGGTTCTACACTGATCAGGTGCAGGTGAGTGTGAATCATGTGACCGAGAATCAGGAAGTGAAACAAGAGGAAGGTGAGTGGCATTACCAAAATAAAACAGGAAGTCCAATAGAGCAAATACAACAACTCTTCAACCAGCACCTGTTCACTGACGTCTTCATTTTGGTTCAGAGGCAGGAAGTCGTCCATCTTTATTCAGGGTTTATGATCCATGCATGTTTAATCTTTATTTGAAAAGTTTAATATGATAACAGAAGCAAATTACTTTTACTTCACTATAGTTCTTAGCTTTTCAGTTTTATCTCTTGACACAATGTGGAGGATTTAAATTTCCGTTTTATTCTGAATATTCGAACAATCCAACAATGCAGATGTGGAAAGAATAAAAGATTAAGTTGAACTGATCAGGATTAATAATTCTACTGAAACGTGTTTAAGAGGATTAATGTTCTCAGTCTTTCACAGGATTTCACTTTGTGATCGTCAACAGATTAATTGAAGGAATCGTCTTCCTGCGTCGCTCGCAGCCGGATTAACGTCCCGCGGAGTTTCAGCACCTCGACTCGTGAACAGAACCCGCGGTGACGTGGATGACCCCGCCCACCGGGCCACATGCAGCCCAGAGGAAAGGTCAACGCAAAGGTCAACCAGCGCGCCATCTTGTGACAAACTAATATATAAAAGATGAAATGAGAGAGAGAGAGAGTCAGAGACACAGATGCTGAGTGCTCCCTCCTCCTCCTCCTCCTCCTCCCTGCACAGCTCCACCCGGCTCCCGCTGCCCTGGAGGCCGCAGCAGAGGGACAAAGCCAACGCACCATCTGAGCCCGGAGCAGCCAGGGGGCGCTTCATTTACGCTAGAGAGCCTCTGCAGTTAACCCAGCACAACACCCTGCAGCGAGCGAGTGCACACACACACACATACACACACACACGCACGCACACACACACACACACACACACACACACACACACACACACGCACGCACGCACGCACGCACACACACACACACTCTTGTGTTTCCTGGAGAATCAGTTTGACCTCAGTCACAAACACCAGATGATCTTGACGTCTCTGAGTTTCAGAGACGGGTCATCGTGTGTCATTTCATTAACATCGTCTCACGTGTGAGTCCGTCTGAAGTGCGTCAGTTCGCATCGTTAGATTGAGTCAACAGTGATGTCGTCTGAAAAACTGAAAATCAACATCAAATCACATTTTATTTGTAAATCTAATATTCACATATCACAGTTTGTCTCACAGATCTTAACAAGGTGCGACATCCTCTGTTCTTAACCCTCAAGAAGAGTAAAACTATCTAAAGAATCTTGTCGTGATCATAGTCCACGATCAACAGTCTCCATTTTGTTTACGTCCCATCAGTAAGTGATTCACTTCCTGATCTCTTCCTCCGGGACGACACCATCCTGAAGTGTTGATTTTTGAGATTAAAGATGATGTTCTGAAGTTTCTCCTGATTCTGAAGCTTCCTGTCGTCTGTTGTAAAGCGTCACGCCGCTCAGCAGTAAATAACAGTTTCTGATTAGACCTGAGAAATAACGCCTCTGATTTCCTCGTCTGTAAACAAATTTGGCGTCGACCTTCGAGCTGGAGAATGTGACGCATCCATGTCAATATTAACACGTCCTCTCTCCTCTGATCCAAACAACAAACAGCTGAGGAAAAGTAATTAAAAGCAGTTGAAGCTGGAGACCAGGGCCTGTCTGAGGAAAGAAAACACTCTTCATCACTGTCAGGAGAGGAGGAGGAGGAGGAGTAATACCGGCTTCATCAATGCCAGAGGTGGAGGAGGAGAAAAAGGTGAAAAAGAAAAGTTTATTTCATAAAGAAAGTAATTAAATGGGACGTTTTATTAGTAGAAGTTTTATCACTGCTGAGGGAGCAGGAGATGGAGAACAACAGGTTTTATTATCACAGCGAGAGGAAGATGGGAGGATAAAGTGAGAGAGGGAGAGAAACAAAGAAGAGGTGAAAAAAAGATGACAGGGAGAGAAGAGGAGGAGGATGAAAAGAAAAGCTGAATGAAATGGTGGGAGGTGAAAGATGAGGAAAAAGATATCAAGTAAAGAAACGATAAAGAGAAATAACTTCTCCGATCGATCACCTCGATCTCTCGTTTCAAGTCTTCTTCAATACAGTTGATTTTCATTTAGTGAATTATTATTAGGGAATAAAACTCGCAAAACTTTATTTAAATGCTCGGGAAGAACAGAAATTTACCAAACAACAATATCATAAAATATTTAGATTTTTTTTATTGATGTATTGAAATTGAATAAGAGGTTTGTGTGTGTGTGTGTGTGTGTGTGTGTTTACCGCTGTTGTCGTATTTGTTTGCAGTTTCCTCCTTGTTTGTCTGAAGAGGACTGTTTGTCTTGTTTCCTCGTAATTGTGTGTATTGTATTTGAGTGTGTACTCTGTGTGTGTGTTGTTCATCTTATCAAGAGCTCATGAATTATTGAGTTCCATTTAGAACCCTTATCACTGTCCCCATGGCAACGAGCCCCATGGGGCAGACACACACACACTTACACACACACACTTACACACACACACATAAATAGCGTTTTGTGTGTTTGTTTACATGTTGTTGTCGTACTTAGCTCCCAGTGGCCTCTGTTTGTCCTCAGTCGAGACTGGACATTATGTTGGATACATGTTTAATTCATGTTTTCCTGTTTGTGTGTGTGTGTGTGTGTGTGTGTGTGTGTGTGTGTGTGTGTGTGTGTGTGTGTGTGTGTGTGTGTGTGTGTGTGTGTGTGTGTGTGTGTGTGTGTGTGTGTGTGTGTGTGTGTGTGGAGCCTCTGCTGCTCTCTCAATGATCTGATGACGTTTCATGTTTACCACAAACAGTTCTATTCGAGGATCGACAGAGCAGCGCCCCCTAGCTGCAGAAGTCTTAATGTTCTAGTATTTATTTTGCATGTGTTGTATAAACTCAAGTAGTTTAATAAAAAATGTGATTTAAGGTTAAATAGGATTAACGTTCAGACTTTTCAGTTTAGTCAGAGGATGAACCGAATAATTCAAACGTATCCTCGGTGGACCATGAATATCTGCAGCGTATCAACCAGACACAAACACCTGACGTGTGACCTCATGAAACTCAAACCTGATTCTACCAGTGGGACCTGAACAACTCATAAATAATGAGCAGCAACAATGTCCTCATTAACACGGTGTAGCACCGGTCCTCACAATATTTCTCGTCTTTAACGAGTCGCAGAGATAATCACAGATATGATAAGTTCTCTCTTTTGTTGCTGTTTCTGTGTGAACTTCAAAAGGAAAAACCAAAGAGAACAAACACGAACGAGACTTCAGAGAAATCCATCACATTTAATCAACCACTTAATAAAAAAACAATCCAACAAGACATTTAAAATCTGATCAAATCAAGAGCAACGCTGGGAAAAAAACCCAACACACTGATGATAAGAGGAGGGAAACAACACAGGAAGCCGCTGGAGGAAGTAAAGTTGAGCAGAAAAGTGTTGAGATTGCAGTAAAGATTTTTTCCTGGTTTCAGCAGATCTGCAGAGGATCGTCCTCCTGACAGCCGCCGACTCATCGTGACACGTTCAAGGGTCAAAGAAAACTAAACTGACACTGCATCACTTTTCCAGCTTCACTGACACTAAACCAGAAACCTCTGCCCTGAGGATGGCGCCGTCGAGTGAAGGCCGTGGTCTCATTATAACCTGAACTTCTGCAACAACAGCTATGCTAACATGTTTAGTACGTATCATTGTTGCCATGTTAGCGTGATAATATTTGCTTATTAGCACTAAGTATTAATCCAGCAGGTATTTAATAAACTGAAGTCGTAAGGAAGCATCAAACTTTCACCGAATGCGATGAAAGGTCAAGAACGTTATCCTCTGGGGAGCATGAATGTCTTTGCTAATTTCACAGCAAACATTCCAATAGATGTTGGGACATTTTTTAATAACGACGAAAAAAGTTTGGGACATTTATCCTCTGGAAACCATGAAGCGTGCAAAGTATATTTCAAGATATTTAAAAACATGGTCAGGGGATTCCCACGGGTCATTAAGATTTAACCTCTTGTGACCATGACCATGTAGCTGGAGGTAAACAGCACAAACTACACAGTTTAAATCTGGAGCTCTTTACAACGGTT
Source organism: Hippoglossus hippoglossus (assembly GCF_009819705.1). Lineage (NCBI taxonomy): Eukaryota > Metazoa > Chordata > Actinopteri > Pleuronectiformes > Pleuronectidae > Hippoglossus > Hippoglossus hippoglossus. The sequence goes on from NC_047173.1 coordinate 17,283,437, forward strand.
TGACCTAAATCTGAACATTAAACCCTCACAGCCGCTGCATTCGACTGTTTTACTTTGACTTGTTGTACGTGATAAACTCAACAATCATTATTATTCACAGCATCGAACCTCAAACTGAAAACTCTGACAGAATTTCCTACATCCCGAAGATTTCAGCATCAAAGCTTCGTCTGTGCACCGACACATCCGGACGCTCACACCTTCACTTCCCCTCTCGTCAGGTGATCCCTCGTGGTGTTGTTACCGCGAGCAGGGAGGAGGGAGGAGCCACGCTGAGCGATGTGAGGACATGATTAAAGAGACGCGTCCTGCTGAGTCTCAGTCGGACACGTCTCAGCTCTTCAAGAGGCAAACAACTCAAATTAAACACAAAATCCTCCTGAATGGAAAGAAATATGAAATAAACAAAAACAGCAGCGCTCTGTTCGCTCTCAAGTCAAACTCGGCTGAATAAAAACTAAATCCGCCCTGAAACACTTCTGAGGCTTTCGAGTAAAATCACATGGTGTCCATCACCAGATGGGGACAGACCCTTCCACAGCAACTAGAGAATCAGCGCCACCTGCTGTTTATCTCAGGAAACCAGCTCCTCCAGTTTGTGTAACAGGTGTGAATAGACAAAGTTGCTAATTTGCAGTTTGGTGAAAATGTGCGATTACAAACTTTCATGACCGGCTCAGAAAAGATGAGAGGTGACGTGTGGTTAGATTAATAGTTAATAGTTATCATTAATCATTCTTATCCCGAAACGCCCAGAAGTGCACAAAATGAAGGAAGACAAAGGTTCCGTACGTTTCTTTATCAAACGTTGAGCAGAAATGAGCCTCGAGCATCGTTAGCATTTAGCTCAAAGCAAAGTCCAGCCTCGGCTCCTGCCCTCGTTTGTTTGTGTTGTTCAGACAAATATCAGCAGAAAGATTGACGAAGCGTTTTTTAGTTTTTATGTTCTTACGAAAAAAAACCAAATCAATAACAATCGGTTGCAGCGTCGTAGTTTATAGCTACTTATCTCTGAGGCCTGATTCAGCTGCTTTTAAACACACGCAAAGACGGGCAGGAGTGGGTGTGCTTGTTAATTTATGATCTTTGACTGACCTTTAATATCACACACACACACACACACGAACTTGACCCTGTTTGGTCAAATTAAAATCGTAAATAGTGTCTCTACTAATGTCCTATTGACTGGTTTTAGTTTATTCCAGCAGGGAGGATGTTCAACCCTTCAGCTGCAGTTAAACAACCTGTGTGATGACGGAGGGATGGAGAGAGAGAGAGAGAGAGAGAGAGAGAGACAGAGAGAGAGAGAGAGAGAGAGAGAGAGAGAGAGAGAGAGAGAGAGAGGGAGAGGGAGAGAGAGAGAGAGTGAGAGAGAGAGAGAGAGAGAGAGAGAGAGAGAGAGAGAGACAAAAGAGAACGATTTTTGTGAATATTCATCCTTCATTGTGATGACAATAAATCTCACGTCCATAAATCACTGTCACACAAACACACACACACACAAACACACACACACACACACACACACACAAACACACACACACACAAACACACACACACACACACACACACACACACACACACACACACTGCAGTCTAATTCAAAGTGTTTTATCGGAGCAGCAGACGAGCTGTTGATCCACTGACCTTTGGCATCCAGAAAAAACTCCCTCTCTTTAAGTTTAAACACACACACACACACACACACACGCACACACACGCACACACACACACACACACACACACACACACACACACACACACACACACATTGCTGACTTGCCATAATGACGCTAACTCTCTCTCCAAATATCTTCTCTCCACATTCTCCTCTCTTTACATTTTCCTTGGCTCGGCTCCATTTCCATTAAAATGTCTTTTCTTTCTCCGCCTCATCCGTTCTTCTTCCGGCTCCTCTTTTCATTAACTGCCTTCTCATTTCATTCACTCTGCGTCCGTCTCTTCTTCTCTTCCACTCCTCCTCTTCTTCCCTTCCACTCCTCCTCTTCTTCTCTACCTCGTTTACCTTCTTCGGTCCCACTTCACCTCCCTCTTTTCTCCTCCTCCGCTCGGTTCCTTTCCTCTTCACCAGCTCTTATCTGGTGAATAAACAATGAACTGCTTCAGAGAGGAAATATTTGAGAGTACTTTGTGTGTATTTATGAATAAGTGGTAACCAGGACCATGAAGTGCACTCGGTGTTGCATGAAGACTCATCACGATGCAGCCGTGTTCTTTCTTCATCCACATTTTTATACCCAGAACAAATTCATCCTCACAGCTCGACTCCAGATTCCCAAAACTCCGGAGGACGTGCTCAAGACACGAGACACGGATTCGTGTTATTCACAGCAGCCGCCTGTTGTGAATGATCAAGTGTTTGGGCCACGCTGAAGAATTTTTATTGAGATTTTGAGAATAAAGTCATGAGATTACAAGAAGAAGAAGAAGAAGAAACTGTAATATTCCCAAAATAGTGTAGTAATAAGAGAAAGTTAGGGTTGATATGAAACTTAAAAATAACAAAGTCAGAATTGAGAAGAAACTCGTAATATTACAAGTCTTATAATTATATTAATAAATATAAAAACTTAAATCCATTGTAGAAATGAAATAAAGTTATAACGTGATTTTTAACCTACACTTTTGGATTTAAAACATTTTAATAAAAAAGGCTCCATTCTAAATAAGCTGAATCAGTTATTAGTATTTTTATTATTATATATTTGTACTCGTGGATTTACACATAACGGACACTGAGGAAAAACCTAGACTTAAATATTAGTGATGTGTTTTATTTTGTCTCGTCCTCGTCACATGTTTCAAACGAAGCCGTTTCTATAAAAAGTATAATTACGTTCTCGTGGTTATTAGAAACCGTGGATTCGCCTCAGGCTCAGTTCAGCTGTGGGTTTTCGTTCTGGTGGAAAATGGAAGAAAGCGTGACTTTGTTTGTTGGGAGTATTTCCTCACTTGACTTGTGTGGAGTAGAAATGACACAGGAACATAAAATATTCATCGCTGCCTCGTCTCTCCCTCTCCACTCCTTCACCGTATTGACTCGGCTGTTTCCTGAACGCCGGCAGGAAACCGACTGAGCCCGGTTCAGACGTCTGAGGGGAAGACACGTGAAAAACGTTATTCAAATGAAGATAAATACGATAATGTTTCCTTTGCGATACACGATGAGCGATAGGCTTTTTGAGTTGAGCAGCTCGGACCCGGCTCGTGGTGTTTTAATGATCCGGCTCCCTATGGATCCCTATAGAGCCCAAACCGAACCGACAGCAGAGTCTCATTGATCACGAGAGCTATGAGCCAGCAGCTGAATTAACATATTCATTTCAGCTGGCATTTAGCTGGAGACAGATGGAGGGAGGACGGCGGCCAGGAGGAAGCAGAGGTGGAGGAGAGGGAGCACAGGGAGGACGACGGGATATTAGTTTAGTATCGCACTGATATTTCATTAAAGACGAGGACTTACACGTAAAGAGGGAAGAATTTTTTCTACAGTTGAATTATACTGTGAGAAATACTACTACACTACATCCATCACTGCTGCTGCTACAACACAACTCTTCCATATCTCTGATTCAGTGGCTCATGGATAATTTGTAGAAAACAATGTATAGTTTCATACAAAATAACGTAATGTGCTGAACAATTAGCTCCAATTGATGCTAGGAAGCAATTATACAAAAACATGATCAATATTATGCAGATGAGACAGACTTTTAATTTTTGTTTGGACGTTTTGATGAGAGTTTTTGAATCTCAGGGTTCAAAGTCATTTCACCATATCGCAATGACCCAGACGTTCACGGTGCAGATCTCCAAGTGACCTCCAGGGGGCGATGTAAGTCTTTTGGTTTCATTTTTGGAGCTGGCTACATTTGTCTTTTCTGTCCTGAGGACGGAATCAAACACTTGAACATTTGAGTCCGAACAGGACAAATATCCAACGTTAAAAAATGTTCGTACTGCATTTTAGCTGTTTCAGTTTTCAGGTGATTCAACACGCAAAACTATTGATACTGTTAAAAATGTTCTTGTCTGAAAATGTATAATCATATTTAATACTGATGCATTTGTAAAAAAGTACCGATTTGGACGTCGGTTACCACGGCAACCAAAGACCCCGAGGCGGTCGTGAGTTTCTCCCATTGACCACAGCTCTTAACAAACAGCCAGGAACAGACGGAAGCTTTGAATAAGCCGACGAGGGTTTTGTTCACATGAGACTGTTAATGAATCAGTGCTGATAGCATCTGATTGGATGTTTTTTATTCTGAGGGATCAATGACGGACGGAGTTGGTTTCTCTTTGTCTCGCAACCGACATTAATCACAGTTTTTTGTTTCACGAGGCTTCGACAAAAGGTGCTTCTGCTTTCACCCACAGGCTAATTAATAACACACACACACACACACACACACACACACACAAACACACACACACACACAGACACTGTGGTAATTCTTTCTGTTCTGAAAGCGGCAGGTTTCCTTAATTAACAACAAATATGTATTAGTTAACACAGACTTTTATAAGTTTGTTCATATCGCACCTTTCAAAAAAGCCGTTACAAAGATCTACACAAATAAAAATACAACAAATAATAAACTAGAAAGTCTGAAATCAATAATGATCCATTAAATAATCATTTAAAAGTAATGACAAAAGAAAAGGCTGAAGGAAACATCTGGCACCGCAGACGACACCTTGCTGATAAACCGGTTTCCACATCTGCAGCTGCAGCACCACCGTAGATTCCTTGACTCTCCCGCAGTCGAGCCACGTCTTCTCTCTGCAGTCGTTTGATATTTCACTAATTAAAGTGTCAAATGAAAACTTCATTAATTATAACTTCTAGCTCATTGTTATTAATGTTTGTTTGTTTGCTCCGTTCTGGCACCAGAACCTTTTAGAAAGGACACTGTGTCTGGAGTGTTTCTCTATCTAAATGAGCCCAGTTATGCACGAGCACAGCCTGTTGCATTTATCATAGCTGATGGTGCGCAGCTGTGCGAACACTGTGCAAACACACATGCGATAAATACTCATTCTGTTGTGTGTCGGACGCTGTCGCACGCAGATGCAGAATGTTTTCTTTGGCTCCGTTTGATGAATGAGGCTCCGGCGTCTCGAGAGTTACTTGAAAATACAAAGACATGAATCACATTTAGAATCTGAGTGACGTCCTGAAGCAGTGTGTTTGTCTCTGGGTTAACTTACGATGAGGCCGAGGTCACACGTGAACCAGCTGCAGTCTGAAGGCACTCTTAAGTTCTTTGTGGCCACTTGGGGGCAGCATAACAATATATATAATTATATAGTTCCATACATTGACTCTAAATAAGGATGGACGATATGACAGCTCCCAAAAGTGAAGCCAAAGCGTCTCGATTGTCCCCATTGGCTGACTGCAGTATAGGTCATAAACCCCGCCTCCTCCATGTTAGCGGATGGGAGAAAATCAAAGTAGATTTTAAATAAATGTTTGTCAAAGACGTTTTCTGTCATTTCAGGTCGTTCTTATCTCACCGATGTTTGTTCAAGTGTTTCTGATCAGTTTGGTTTTTATTAGTTATTTGAAGATATTAAATAAAAACGTATCAGTGTTGATGGAGAGAACACAGATCAGTGAAGCTTTAAATAAAGTTTCATCCTTCGAATACATAATTCCAACCCGATGTTTCGTCATTCTGATGTCGGACATATTGTGTGTAATGACACATCGGGGGGGGATTCACATGTGGTCGACAGAACCTGATCCAACCTGCTGCAGATCTCACAGCAGAACGTGGATGAATAGAAACCTGAAGCGACGCTGCGACGCTGCAGTGGCGCCTCGGGCAGAATCGCACGTGTGGAGGTTCGGCTCCTGACGGCAGGACGGCGGCTCGCCCACCTGCAGCCATTAGGTTCACACCTGCTGCTGCACGCCGCGAAGACGCTGGGAACGGGAAGAGTTTAGATCTTCTCACTGCAGGTTCAGATCAATCAGTCGATTTTATATTTGCAGCTTCGTGTGTTAACGTAGTTTCTCATATAGAAAAATAAACAAACCACTTATTCCTCAGATTGTTAAAGAAAAGGATCAAAACCGTTTGATGTATTTGACAAAATCTGCTTTTGTACGGTTAAAAATGAAAAAATAAAAATCAACAGAGAGAAACGGCAAGAGTCTGATTCAATTGTACCTGACCTCTTGTCTCCGAGGGTTGCCATGGTAACAAGGACTCCTGGTCATGAAAATTGCAGGCTAAACATAGAGCGCTAACACACACACACACACACACACACAAACACACACACACGCACACACATCTCTCACTCAAGCTCATGTGAACAAAAGCTTTGTATATGGAGGGGGGGGGTAAATAAATAGCTGTCTTTTTGTGTGCGATAACAACAGGTACACACAAACATGACAAAACACACACACACTAAACACAACACATACAGTGGATAGAAACACACACACACACACTCCAGGTCTGGTGGGTTTTATCAGTAGTTTGAAGGCTGTGTGTGTGTGTGTGTGTGTGTGTGTGTGTGTGTGTGTGTGTGTGTGTGTGTGTGTGTGTGAAACCTAGTTAGATTGTATCCACCACAGAACAAGACAGAACCAAACCACGCTCTAATGCTCTTATTATGTAATTCGGCCATCTGGCAGTAACAATTAATTTGTCCTTATCAAAATAAAAGCTCTGCGTCTCAGTTCAGGGGTCACGTCCTCTGGACGTTGCATTTGAAGACACATGTTCCGTTTTGAAGGATCCGACAACTGCGTCCATCTCCAGGAGCAACATATCCCAGGATTCATTGCGCTTTGGCGAAGAACCATTTTTCGAAGAGGGAGAAGCAGCAAAACAACGAGACGTCCAACACGTGAGCATCAGGCTGTAAATCAACCAATCAGCTACCGATACACAAAAACAAGGGTCATTAACTCGACTTTGTTGTCGTGTCCAACTTCAGCCTTGTTGCTAGGCGACAGCAATCAGGGCGGAGCAAACTGGTGACGCCGATCACGGAAATACTCTGAGACCAAACTGTCTCGTTTCAGCTCCGTGGTTTCACGCGTCCTTGTGGCTAATGTACTTTATAAATAAAGTTACGTCTGAATGACCCACATGCTACGCACTCTGGCGTCGAACCGTCACTATTTGTCCCACAAATACTTTTCGCAGGAAGATGAATGATTGAAAAAAGTCTCATTTAAACTCATCAACTCCAGCTCTTTAGAGGAACCTGACAAACTGAGTGATACGACAGAGCCACCCTGAAGAAAACACACTTTCTCCTCAGACTGGATCCAATTTGTTCTTTTCATGTGACGTTCTCTGTCGTTATTCTTTCCCCCCCCGACAGTAAACAAAGCCTGTGATTGGTTGATTGACAGTTCAGTCATTCATCTCTGTAATTGTTGTTATTTCACTGCTGCCATTTAAAAAGAATTACCTCGTCTTCCATGTGTTTTGGCGTCGGAAAGAAAACCTCGCCATGAGGTCTTAACTGAGTCAGGCCTCATTACACACACACACACACACACACACACACACACACACACACACACACACACACACACACACTCCCTCCTCTCCTTCCTTTCACCTCAGATTCCCTCCTCCTTTCATTTCTTCTGCTCCTCAACCGTGAAATCTGCTCAATCTTTGATTGTTACGTTTCAGGAGCTGCAGTTCAACTCAAACACACACTCACAGTTTAAAACACTGTATGTAAATGTAAATATCAAAAGCAAATGCAAACAATGTGAAACAGTGAGAGCGACATGAAAACTGGAAACGACCCACTGAGCACAAACATTGCATCACCACCCGGCGCCGCCTCCTGCTGCAGAGACGTCTCCGGGCTGTGTTTCGTCCACGAGTCAGAAAGTGAGACACTAAAGGATTTATTCCACAGGCGAGAATCAAAAACAACTGCACCAGTAAAAAGTGAGAAAAGGCCCGAACAGACGCGCATGATGCACAGTCAGCGCTGAGCGCGGGCGCCGCCGTCACGGTGGCGGTTTCAATGAGTCCACACATCCATCTGTTCCAGTTACCCACTCATCCATCCGGTCGCACAGGTCACACACATGGTGGCAGCAGGCTCGTCTCCCCCGCCGCCTGCAGCGCCTCCTGTGGGAAGGGGGGGGGGGGGGGGGGGGGGGGGTCCTGAGGCACTCCCAGGCCAAATGGGACGTTTAATCCCCGCTGTGCATTGTGGGTCCGCCGCAGGGGTTTCGTCCCATGCGTGAAATACCTCCACAGGGAGACGTCTCGGGAAAGAGCCCAAACCACAAAGCTCAAAGTTGTGATGGTTTGAAAAATGATCCATCGTGTCCTCCGCCATGTTTGTCCATTTGTTCGTTGGTTTGTTTGCAGCGTTGAACGAGAACGTGGGAACGGATTGGACAGAACTTGGTGCGAGGACGGGACAGAGGTCGGAGAAGAGCTCGTTACAGCAAATGCACGTGTGATGAAATATAATCTCACAGCGAGTTAGCTTGGTTTAGACTAGTTTAAGACTTGAATCAACCAGGTCGTTACGTTTGAAGTAATTCACTGGTCTTCATCGGCCTTTTCTTTTTTACACAATGGTTTTTTATTTCCCATTTTATTTGTGAGACTAAAAGTGTTAAAACAAACTCAAACCATCGGAGTAAATAAACGCTGGGATGTTTCTCTCTCTGTGTCAGTCTCACTCTTTAGCGTCAACGGTTCGATAGCCAGTGGCTGTGCAGTCCGAAGGAGCTCGCCCATTTAAAATCTATTACACACACACACACACACACACACACACACAAAATGCATTAAAAAGGCCATTAAGAACATATTAGAGATGTCGTATATTCACAATATGTGAGAGAAGTCATAAAGGAATGTGGGTCAACACACACACAGACACACACACACAGATTGGTGTTATGTATGTCAGAGGGGAAACATAGAATGATTAAAGGCCTCTCTCTCTCTCTCTGTGTGTGTGTGTGTGTGTGTGTGTGTGTGTGTGTGTGTGTGTGTGTGTGTGTGTGTGTGTGTGTGATGGACTCAGGTCAGTACAAAGACAACGTCTCACCCAGTTTTCATCAAATAACTAAATAAAACCAAACTTATCAGAAACATGAGCACTGAAGAGGTGGAGTTAATGATCTACGCTGCAGCCGGCCACCAGGGGGCGCTCCAGGTGATTTGGCTTCACTTTGGGGAGCTGTCGTGTCTTCTAACGTTCTCCACAACCTGTGGCAGGTGGTGTTCACTGCACTGTCACCACCTGCTCTCGAGCTTTGCGGAGTCATTCTCAGAACGTTTCGCTCCGTTGCCGCTGCCATCTTTAACTCTGATGTTCATATTGTCACGGGTTCAGATCCCTGCAGTCGTCTGCATCAGCCACGATGCAGAAATCTGTCAAGAGGAGATTTGACTGAAGGATGAGTATGAATAACTTGGTCGTGGTTGACGGAGAATAAAAATGACTTTTGAACAATGTCTCTTAAAGGAAGAAACTGGTTTATACACAGATGATAAAGTTTCCATCCTGGCTTTGATTAAACCTCTAAAAACTCATATCTGCTACAGTTACACACTTGGAAGGCCTTGTACTCGGTCCTCTACGAGTCCATGTATCAGGATGATTATGTTTTTGTATATATTTCTACAACGTTAGAGTTATAACGGTCACAAGTCTTTGGAGGAGTCTTTAATTTGCGTATAATCACAGAGAACATGTTTATAATCAGACTTATTTTCCAGGTTATAGGTTCATGTAATTACATGTTGTTTGATTAACTAAGTTTGTTGTTACTGAAAAACTGAACATTTTCATTTTTTCCTTCATGCTCTTTGTGCACATTGGTGAGGTTTGATCATTTGGATATATGTGTCTCTTACCATGATGAGAAACGTCCCAGTGAGTCAGAGAAGCTGGGACCAGGTGTGTTCTCTGGTGTGTACTGCCATCTGCTGGTTTATGTTGTCATTACAGTAAGTGCACTCATGAACTTTGTTATCATATTAATGGTTGAATATTTGATTCCACTATTCTGGTTGTAATAATTAATAACAACCTACACAACAGAAACTCACCTGTTTACAGATATTTTTCCACTGTTCATTCTGTTAAATCAATTCAATACAAATAAAAAAAGATGGTCGTTAATGTTTTCTTTGAATTGTTTATTGGGGAGTTGTGATCTGTGATCTCATAAAAAAAAAATAACCTCGTTGTGGACAGAAGATAGAAAACAGGCTCTGATCCTGTTGATCAGTGAGAAGCGAACTCTTAGAAAACAATCGACACTGAAAATGAAAGTTGGTGATCAAACTTCAAAGCATAATTCCGATTGAAAAGCTGCAAAAACAAAATAAATCCACCGATAAATGTTCAATCTTTTATCGTACGAAATGTGTTATTGACCAACAGCACGAGAATTTGACCGTAGAGACTTTTAGAGAAAATTTACAATGGGAGATTTCAAAATGGTGGAAGCTATCGGATTAGCCTGTTAGCCATTTTTCACCTTCCACGTTCATTTAACGCTATTTTCTAAGTTATAAGTTTGCGATACGAGAGTCACATGTGAATTTTCGCTAATTTACTACTGCGGTCACCACAGTAACCAGTTGTCGACGCTCAGGTGAACGTCGTGGTGCTATTTTTAATCCTGAACATGTAAAATAATCATTTTCTAAAAAAATAAATGTTACGACCTCCGTGGGTTAAAAGACCTTTAGTCATATGTTGCGATGTTGAGCCTCGAAACTGCTTCTCTGTTATGTGAGGCGACTAAAATACCATCAAATAACACAAAAGATATATATATATATACTGTATAATTCACACAAAAATAAATGTTTGCTGTTTTTAAAATTTTCTACGATAAAAAAGCTGGAAAAGCACTTTTTCTCCCACATGAAATCTTCCTTCGAGAAACCATGTCTTTCCCTATCGTTCTTTAAAAAGAGAGAAGCCCTGTAAAGAAGTGAAAGAAGTCACACAATGATCACTGAGTCCCCAAGTTACAGTGCAGAGGTTAAAGGTCAGGGGTCAAAGGTCGTCAGTAGCTCTTCATGGCGTAGGACGCCCCTCCTGCACTGTCGTGACGTTTGACCTGATGGATCATCAGGAGCGACACCAGCAGGCCAAGCAGCTGTGAAGACAGGAAGTCAGTTTCAGAACAGAGACAAGAATAAACTGAAAAATCAGATCCAGGACCAGGAATGATCCGGTGACATCAGTGGCATTAGCCTGTAAAGGAAAACCCAGTGAAATAAAGCAGAATCCGATCTTACTGCGGTAACAGCAAATCCGAAGCAGAAGCCCATGGTGATATTGCAGAACAGGTTAATGAAGATGAGCAAGATGTCGCCGCAGGTCTGCAGATAAAGAGACGGAGAAGGCGTCAACATCTGGAAACATCACTGTCTATAGAAGATGAGCTGATTGATCGAAAAATACCTGTTCATAGATCTGGTTTGGGCCTGTGGTTCCCTGCAAGAACACAAAACACAGTCAGCACAAGACAAAACGCACAGAGCTTCTGTCAAGTTAAAATGTTAAAAGACATTTACAGAACTAACCGCAGGTCTGGATATGCAGCTGTCCCTTCCACCATAGAGTCCTCCCATCCCGGAAGGACTGCACTCACAGGACGAGGGGATGTCACTACCCCAGTCCTTGGGACTCACCACTCCACAGCAGTGAAGCTGGAACCACAGACCGGGCAGAAACAGGAACCAGTTACAGCTGGATCAGATATTAATAAAGTGACTGAGATAATAACATTAATGACCTCAGATTAAAACTTAGTTTTCGATGTGTTCCCTGATTTTGAAGAAAGTTGCTGGTACAGTTCATAATGTAAAATGTTTTTCTAACTTGAATTTTATCTGTATAAAGAACCATTTACCATAATGTAGTATTCGATGTATACATGTATGTATGCATCTTATTGTGAAATTCTTATACTTATTATATTTATATCATATTCTATACTTCTGTGAATTTAAACATTCATAATTAAATTACACTTTCCTATATTCACGTGTTTCTCTTGTCGACTTTATTCTGACTCTGGTGCTGTAACAAGTGACAATACGTTTATCTTATCTTATCTTATCTTATCTTATCTTATCTTATCCTATCTTATCTTATCCTATCTTATCTTATCCTATCTTATCTTATCTTATCTTATCCTATCTTATCTTATCTTATCTTATCCTATCTTATCCTATCTTATCTTATCCTATCTTATCTTATCTTATCTTATCCTATCTTATCTTATCCTATCTTATCCTATCTTATCTTATCTCATGAATACACAGAGAACGTACAGATTCCTGCAGCCCGTTGATAACACTTCTCATTTCCTGGTCCTCCATGAAGGGCTTCACTTCAGTGGAGGCGTGAAATGAATCTCTGAGCTGCAAAGAGCGAGAGAACAACGTTAGCGTTACAACAACGTAAACAACAGCTCATTCGTATATTCAGAGAAAATGTTAAGAAAGTTAGATACGTAGAGACAACTCCAGTATAATGAAAAAGAATAGTCATCATAAGTCAGGAACAGAAAGATGCTACAGAAAATAGACGATGAGAAGTTTAGTGTTACCAATAAACACAAAGAAGCAGAGACAAAATGAGAATCAAGACTTTAGCTCGACAGAGAGTTGACCTGGTTTCTCCCGACAACAACAATGATGCCAACGATCATCATGATGACCATCCCCGCCACCATGAAACCTGCAAACTGAATAAAACAAGAATTAGGACTTCCTGTTTGTGTGATGTTATTATCTTATCGGTTCTGCCTCTGTATCATGTCGTACGTACTATTTTCAGGGCCAGAGTGTTCTCAGAGCAGCCTGCGTAGATTCCCAGGGAGGAGATGCCGAGGACGCCGATGGCAAACACCCACGCCCAACCCAGGCCGGGGGCCCCGAACGCCGACATCTGCTCCGCCACGAAGACAAGCAAACTCTGGATTACTTCACGTTTACAATAAACTTCTCATGCATTTTCAACATTTCAACAAAAATCATGGATCTTGATGAAAAACATCTGGGATATTTCGAGGACGGGAGTTTGTGATTGTGGGATTTGTTGCAGATTGATGGAATTCCCTGTTTAATATTAGTCTTTTAACTTGAAAATGTTTTTCTAATGTTCAGAAAACACTTTCCTCAAACTCTCCATCGCTGCAGCTCCTCTTTTCAGCCTCTGACTCAAACACGTGGTTTTAGCTCCTGTCTCTTTAAGACCCCCCCTCCTGAGAAAGCCCAGTCTGCTCTGATTGGCCAGCTGGTTCACTCTGTTGTGATTGGTCAACGGCTTCCATGTTGACCTTCGCTCTGGGCGTGTCAGACTGGCTCCTGGGCGGGAATTATGCAAATATGGGTCATTGTTATGTTACGTGACATCACAATGATGCGGCGGCGTTTCAGGAGCTTCTGCGTTTTCTCCCTTTAGATTTTAGACTTGTTCACTTTGCAGAACTTCTATATTCCCAAAAACCTACGATTCTAGAGATCGCTGTCTTCACAGATTCGTCCCATCAGGTCGGGTTTTGTGATTTCAGGGGATTTGTTTGCAGTTATCAAATTTGACACAAAATGTGACGCCAGGTTTTGTTTCCAGCCGACACAGGTTTGAGTGGAGGCCCGTTCTGTGAGAAGGAGCCGTCAGCGCCTCTGGTTTCAGCCCATTAACCAGTTTGAATCCCGTCTCCTGGGAAACCGACGCTGGAATGCAGGAAACATAAAACCGGTGTTGTGTTTTGGCAAACGCGAAACAAAATGGAAAGTAAATGTGATTAAAAACAATGAGCTGAAACACCAGAGAAAGATGTGGTGGAGTTTCTGTTCTGATACCATTGTGAGACTCATCCTGTTTTTCTGTCACAGAGTCGACGGAGAATGGAAAACGTCCCCGAGCAACATCTGTTCTTTGTTATGTGCAGAAATCCGAGCCTCCGCTACATCTGGGCAGCTGCTCACATCGTAATCCTTCACCTCGGCTTGTTCTAAACATTTCTAAACAGGTAGGAATTCTCAGAAGTCTTCGCTCTACACGATCACAACCAGCCTCGATTTCCTCAAACGCAAACCAGCTGCTTTTGTTTCAAATTAAACTTTGAGGATATTAAACTTCTGAGTCTTCTGTGGTAAGAGTCTGGCTTGTTTCCCCCTCCAGCAGATACTTGTAAATTGTGTCCACATCTGACTGTGGTTTCATTCTTCTACGCTGTGCGTCACTTTACAGTAAATCTGCTGCTCGCTGCCAACAGACGTCCAGTAACAGGGATCATGCAAACAACCGGCTCTCTGGTCTCTGTTAGCGCTTTAGTTTGGCTCATGTCCCCTCCGCTAACAAGGAGGAGGTGGGGTTCACGACTTATACTGCAGTCAGCCACTAGGGGGCGTTCAAGACACTTTGGCTTCACTTTCGAGAAGCGTTCATGTCTGTGGTGGAACTATTAAAGATTACAAGATGATTTTAGTTTAAATTGATCGTTAAATTGAAACAAAAAACGGTGATATATTATTGTCGTTACTCAAATGTTAGAATTTTGACACAACATGTAAAATAACGTTAGCGTTACCTGGAGGCTGAAGGCGGTGGCCTTTATCGTCCCGTAGACCAGAACACATCCGATGATCTGAGGAGACGACACGTTCGTTAGCGTTAATAAAAGCTCAGGGTACGGAGGCTGAAAGGTGCCACCTTCATAAACAGAGGCTGTAAAAAAGCTCAAATATATGCATAACTTTATTTTACATTTATTCCAGAGTAAAGGTTCCAGCTGTTGTTGTTTTTGTACAACTGATGCACATGATCTGATGTGTTCTCATCTTTAACTAAATATAAAAAATATATAAATGACAACAAGAGAAAAAATATATTTTAAAAAGGGGACAACTGCTTGAAGTGTTTTTTTATATTAACGTAAAATTATTAAATTAAATCTTTTATTGACACAAAACTAAAATATAATTTATATTTAACACGTTTTTTCGTCTCCTGGTAGAGTTTCTGTTGTTCCTATGTTCAGCCACTAGAGGGAGACAGAGATCTAGAAACAGAACCGTTGAGACGTCATCACCTGAAGTGTTAATGTTCAAATATATGTTTTAAAGTATATTTT
The DNA here is from genome assembly GCF_009819705.1 of Hippoglossus hippoglossus. Taxonomy (NCBI): domain Eukaryota; kingdom Metazoa; phylum Chordata; class Actinopteri; order Pleuronectiformes; family Pleuronectidae; genus Hippoglossus; species Hippoglossus hippoglossus. The sequence goes on from NC_047173.1 coordinate 17,298,591, forward strand.
TTCAATATATACGTAATACGTAAAAATTTTCACAATCAAACAAACAATATATTTAAATCTAACACATCTGTACAAAATAAATAAGTAAATAAATAAATAAATAAATAAATAAATAAATAAATAAATAAATAAATAAATAAATGTGGCAGGAAGCGCGAACAGGAAATCTGGAGAATAAAGGTCGTGACAGGCATGAAAAAAAAAAACATTCCTTTATTCAGAGTAAATCTAATTTTTAATGTTATATTATGACAAATTATGACACTTTTAATTAATCTATTCCTCACACGAAAAGTGGATCTAATTGTTCCAGCAGCTTCTTCACTCTCACTTTCCTGAACTTTCTGATTTGCCTTCACTCCTGCGTCCAGTGGCTCGGACATGAAAACGTGTTTCAGCAGGCGAGAGGAAGGAAGCTTCGAGGTTGTGGGCAGATTGAAATCTGAGACAAGTTTTTTTCTTTCTTACTGGAACCAAATGTTTACTGATGAAAAAATCTAAGCGTTGACGAGCTTATTGAGAAACATGATTGCAACATGATGCTTTACACACATTTTATGACTTTACATTTCATTTAATCAAAACCTGTCATATTTGACATTTGTACTTATTTAAAGGAATTTAGACCTTTTTGATTCAATATAAAACTTTTTTTTTAAAAACTGTTTTTCCTCCTAAGTTGGTAAATCTTTATTTCCAGTGCTTTAAGTGCAACGGACTGTTTTCGGTCTTTAATTCAAACTGTTTCATCGAACTTTGTTTCTAAACATGTAAATTAAACTAAATAAATAAATAAATATAATTAAGTAATTACTTTTTGTCTTTTTCCTCCAAGTTTTCTTCACTTTTTTAAATATTTCATTCCAAATACATAAATGTGAATTAACTCAAAACAACATCGAATGTATTCAAATCAAAACGAAATAAAACAAAATACTTAAAAAAATAGAAATTAAAGGTTTTTCTACTCACACCAAACAACACATTGAAGAAGATGAAGAGACATTTGAGGCATCCGTTAATTTTCCCCATCGTCACTTTTTTGGTAGATTTCCTCTCAGGAGCTGAAGAAGTGTGTGTGAGTGTGTGAGTGAGTGTGTGAGTGTGTGTGATGATGTGCAGCAGTGTGTGCTCAGATAAACAAGCAGGGAGAACACAGAGCTGCGTCACACAGATCTGATCTGAAGGCAGCTGGACTTGAGACCTGGAGCTTGAAGAGATTCAAAATGAGTCCACGAACTAACTTTATGTTTAAAAATAAATGATTAGAGGAGCTTGATGGTTTTCATTATGAAAGGATTCTTGTTTTATGATATAAAATGATTCATGATGAATCATAATAACCTTTAATCAAACAGCATCTTTCAAAACTTAGTTATAAGCATCTTTACAAGTTAAAAATCATAAAAATGAAAGGGAAACAATAGGAAACTGTTAAAAAGCCATTTGAAGATCACACCGTACAAATAGAGAAATAACAGATTAAAACAAATGAGAAAAGAGTAAAAACAAATAAAACATGATAGAATCCTTAAAACAGACAAAGATCAGAACAAGGAGAAATAAAAGAGTCTTGATATTAAATATTATTTGATTGAACAAGAACTGATAATATATTCATATAACTATTATATAGTAACGTGTACTAGCAATATAATAAATATGATATGATAAACTATATAAAGATAATATCACAAAGATTTTGATAGAAAACAGAGCTCATCAGGTGAAAGTAAAATACCACAGGAGAAACGAATGAAGTGTAAAAACAGTCAAATGTATTTTTAAAGGCTAAAATAACGAAGAGAGAAACGAGGGAAACGCCCAAAACCAAAAAGGTGATGAAATCTCAAATGGGTGGAAACTGTGGTATAATTTCCCCGAAAACAAAGTTCAGTTCCTGTCTGACGGCTGCAGATCTATGATTGTGTCTGAGGGAGGAGACCGCCGCCCCCCCCACCGAGGCCTCAGATAAGGGAGCAATCTTCACCAGCGCCAGAATGAATGTGAAGGGTCAAGAAAAAAAGAGAAAGAAAAACAATGAGCTGCTCGTGAAGACCACGGAGGGGGGGGGGGGGGGGGGGGGGGGGGGGGTCGCAGTTCAAATGTGGGAGGGTTGTGGGTCTGTTTCTCAAAGCGTGGGAGGGGGGGGGGGGGTGGTTGGACATGATTCTGAACAAGAAGGATCGAGAAGAGAAAGAGGAAGACGACAAAACACGTCAAATCTAAACCGCTCAAACGTCCCATCACAAAAACAACCTCCGGAAATCTGCGTCTGAATTTAAAATAAACAGATTCAACTGCAGCTGAATCCAAACGGCTTCCGTTTTCCAACTGAAACGATCTCCGTCCACACAAACACTTTGATCCTCCACGTTTTCTCCCTGAAGGAGGTCATGTGACGGGAGCCCGACGAATCAGAGAAGGCCGCGTCGTGACCGAACAGAACCAATCAGCAAGAGGCTGTGAGTGTCATCGCTTGAAAACATCTCCGTTTCTGCTCGTCCAGAGGAAAACGCAGCGCCGGAGTTTTCACGCTAACCGAAGCCGCAGTGTTTCCGCACTTCTGCGTTTTAACGGACGTATCTGTGAAGGTTTATTATTCTCTATTATTCTTTTTTGGTGTATAGGACTTATTTTATTGTTATAACTCGTTAATGAAGACGTAACCGAGCCTCGGTTTGATTGGAAACATGTCGGTAAATCAAACAGGATCCAGGATTGTTGTGGACGTGGAGTCAGGAATGTGCAGATCTGAGCGGCGAGCGTTTACGAGTCATTCACCACGAGGACGAATTCTTCACCCACGAGGGAAGTCGGACATTAAAAGATCTCACGCAGTGAACATGTGTTTACATTCAGATCGTTCACTGCTCATTTAAAAGATATTTCAACAACAGAAGGAACGAACTGGAGGGAACAGGATCATTTCCAATTATTAATAAAGTTTCCACTTGATTCTTTCTGCCTGTGGCTAAGTGTCCTTGGGCAAGATGCTGAACCCCTCATAGAACAAGAAAGTGCTGCTAACAGATGCTCTGTGTGAATGTGTGTGTGAATGGGTGAATGGAAAACTGTAAAGAGCTTTGAGGGGTCATCAAGACTAGAGAAGAGCTTCATAAATACAAATCCACAGCAGAAAACACAAGAAACCGTTTGGGAAACAAAGTATTTGATGTTTTTACTACTTCTGTTTCTGAGTAGTAACTTCTGTGACTTGTCTTGTTTGTTCCTCTTCCTCTTCATCACCTTGTTCTGCTCCAGGTCTGTTTCTGATGTTTCCTCTGTCTCTCGCTGTGTCCTGTGTTTTACAGTGTAACTCTGACTCCAGGTGGTCGTGATCTGCTGCGGACGGTTGGTTTTATGGTTTTAAAGGGGAAGTGAAACGCAGGTTTTTAGGGTAGTCACATTACTTCACCAGAATCAGGATCGCGTTCCCTCTGACTCCTGTGATTCAATGATAGGTTTCAACATCCAGACGTCTCACTCCTGAAATAAAGGTTTTCACTCTGTTGTTTCAACAAACTAAAACACAAACATACCCAGAATTCAACTTGGCAAGTTTCAGTTGAACTGTTTGAAATGAATTCTTTGTGTTGTCAGTGTTTCAGGTTGTTCAGGTTTGAAGGGAAAGTTCCAGAGGACGCGTCACATGACGTGGGTTCAAAAGAGTAAACGTGAAGAGTTTCCATGTACATCCAGTATACATGAAGTATCTGTAAACATGAAGTATCTGTATACATGAAGTATCTGTGAACATGAAGTATCTGTGAACATGAAGTATCTGTATACATGAAGTATCTGTATACATGAAGTATCTGTATACATGAAGTATCTGTGAACATGAAGTATCTGTATACATGAAGTATCTGTATACATGAAGTATCTGTGAACATGAAGTATCTGTGAACATGAAGTATCTGTATACATGAAGTATCTGTAAACATGAAGTATCTGTATACATGAAGTATCTGTAAACATGAAGTATCTGTGAACATGAAGTATCTGTGAACATGAAGTATCTGTGAACATGAAGTATCTGTGAACATGAAGTATCTGTATACATGAAGTATCTGTATACATGAAGTATCTGTGAACATGAAGTATCTGTATACATGAAGTATCTGTATACATGAAGTATCTGTATACATGAAGTATCTGTGAACATGAAGTATCTGTATACATGAAGTATCTGTAAACATGAAGTATCTGTATACATGAAGTATCTGTGAACATGAAGTATCTGTGAACATGAAGTATCTGTATACATGAAGTATCTGTATACATGAAGTATCTGTATACATGAAGTATCTGTGAACATGAAGTATCTGTATACATGAAGTATCTGTGAACATGAAGTATCTGTATACATGAAGTATCTGTAAACATGAAGTATCTGTATACATGAAGTATCTGTGAACATGAAGTATCTGTATACATGAAGTATCTGTATACATGAAGTATCTGTATACATGAAGTATCTGTATACATGAAGTATCTGTAAACATGAAGTATCTGTATACATGAAGTATCTGTATACATGAAGTATCTGTGAACATGAAGTATCTGTATACATGAAGTATCTGTATACATGAAGTATCTGTAAACATGAAGTATCTGTATACATGAAGTATCTGTAAACATGAAGTATCTGTAAACATGAAGTATCTGTATACATGAAGTATCTGTATACATGAAGTATCTGTATACATGAAGTATCTGTATACATGAAGTATCTGTATACTCATTATATCAGGAAACAGGACAGAGGGCAGGTCGGCACCATCACAGTTAATTGCACATGTCTGTGTACATGTACATATTCATTTAATTGAATTACTTACTGATATTTATTGTTTCTAATTTGTTAAAAGAATAATAATCATAACAGCAGAGTCAGTTGGAACGTGAAGTATCACGTTGATAGTTTGACAAACACAACGTGGAGCGAGTCTCATCGGAATATGTCACAACTTTTAACAGAATTTAAAAAAAATTGTCATAAAGTAAAAGCATAAAGTTACATTAAAAGACAGATTTATCTTATTTTATAAATTGTTGTTGTTTTAAATCAAGTTTTTAAAACAATTTAAACAGATTTGCTCAGAATTCAGAAACACATGATTACTGTTGGTATTTCAGTTTTGTTTTTATTCAGTTGCTCAGTTGTTCAATTTCCATCGTCTGTGACCAAACAGGAAACCACGGTGGGTGAAAGTAGAACAAGAGAAAAGTAGAACAGGAAAAAACAAGTCTGTGTATCGTAGGACCCGAGGGTCTGTGGCGATTTCAATGACAGTATCGTTAGTGAAGATGTGCTGCTTCGTCAAGAGTTCAAAATTATAAATAAGGTTTAAATATTAAGTCCGAGGGCGAGTGAACTCAGAGATGAGGCAAAAAAAATGTCTTGAATACAAAACCTCCTTTACTGAGGTAAAAATAAAATCATGAGAAAACGTTCGAAGTGAGTAAAATTAGAAATAAAACGGGCCGATGACATCATTTGTATTGTCCAGTCTTAAGTGTGGAGTCGTCTGTTGTCGTCAGTCTGTGGTTGTTAGTTGTGTGTTTGTGTGTCTGTGTTGTATCTCTGACCCGCAGATGACCGAGCGCTACAATCTCATTAGCTGTGACTGGTCTTCTGCTCCTCTGTTCTCCATCACACTTTAATTCCACCATTAGTCCTCAACAGCGGCAGGAAACAGAAGAAGAGATGAAGATGAATAAATGAGACGCTCCCACGCGCTGATGAAATTAAACAATTAACGTCCTAAAAATCATGTCCACACATTATGTAACACAACAGGCTTTTAGTGATGTGTCCCCCCCCCCCACACCAACATGGTCAAAGCTCAGACCAACAAACACAACAGACAAACAACATTAACAGGAAGTGACGAGACATTATCGCAAGTCTCATACATTCGAGAGGAGGAAACAACAAAAAATTAAAATCACAAACACCACCTACTCCATGTTAGCAGATGGGACATGGATCAAACTACAAAGTTAAAAGTAAATAAATGTTTGTCAGAAGTGTCTGTCCTTTTAGGTCGTTCGTCTCACACTGATGTTTGTTTCTGATCAGTTGGGTTTTAATTTGTTAATTTATAATATAAAAGCATTATGATTGACGTAATATAACGTAAATCTGAGATGCTCATTGATTCTAAACATTCTGGAAGGTTAAAATGATAGATCTGTATATCTATTTTAATGCTGGTAAAGTAAACGAGCTGCAGAGGAGTTTTCAGCCCCTGAAGACGTTAGGTTTCATTTCCAGCGTATCTCACTTTCATTTCCACAGAATGCGAACCAGGCTCGGCCTCTTAGCCTGAACAGAAAGCTACAGGTCGTCTGCGGCCAAATCCTGTTGTTCAGAAATCAGGTGAAGCAGGATCTCTCTCCCAGGTCGGAGTCGTTAACAAAAACCAGACGAGTTACAACAGTTGGCTGATGAATTCAGAACATGTCTGAACACCTTGTCTCTGAAATATGATCTGTGATGTGTGTGCGTGCGTGTGTGTGTGTGTGTGTGTGTGTGTGTGTGTGTGTGTGTGTGTGTGTGTGTGTGTGTGTGTGTGTGTGTCTGTGTGTGTGTGTGTGTGTGTGTCTGTGTGTGTGCGTGTGTGTGTGTGTGTGTGTGTGACTAAATGAGAAGAAAGTGAAAGTTCATGAGATGAACTTTCCCACGTTCCCTCGTTCGATAGAGGTTCATCTGCACCTGCAGCCAACGGCTGAACACAGGAAGGAAACGTGATCAAAGCTGAAATGTCTCCCAGAACACAGCTTTACTACAAGAAAGACGTAGTACTATGAGAAGAAAGACGTAGCACTATGAGAAGAAAGACGTAGCACTATGAGAAGAAAGACGTAGCACTATGAGAAGAAAGACGTAGCACTATGAGAAGAAAGACGTAGTACTATGAGAAGAAAGACGTAGTACTATGAGAAGAAAGACGTAGTACTATGAGAAGAAAGACGTAGTACTATGAGAAGAAAGACGTAGCACTATGAGAAGAAAGACGTAGTACTACGAGAAGAAAGACGTAGCACTACGAGAAGAAAGACGTAGTACTATGAGAAGAAAGACGTAGTACTATGAGAAGAAAGACGTAGTACTATGAGAAGAAAGACGTAGCACTATGAGAAGAAAGACGTAGCACTATGAGAAGAAAGACGTAGTACTATGAGAAGAAAGACGTAGCACTATGAGAAGAAAGACGTAGCACTATGAGAAGAAAGACGTAGTACTATGAGAAGAAAGACGTAGTACTATGAGAAGAAAGACGTAGCACTATGAGAAGAAAGACGTAGTACTACGAGAAGAAAGACGTAGTACTACGAGAAGAAAGACGTAATACTACGAGAAGAAAGACGTAGTACTACGAGAAGAAAGACGTAGTACTACGAGAAGAAAGTTGTAATACTACGAGAAGAAAGATGTAGTACTACGAGAAGAAAGTTGTAATACTATGAGAATAAAGATGTAATACTATGAGAATAAAGTTGTAATACTATGAGAAGAAAGATGTAATACTATGAGAATAAAGTTGTAATACTATGAGAATAAAGTTGTAATACTACGAGAAGAAAGATGTAGTACTACGAGAAGAAAGTTGTAATACTACGAGAAGAAAGATGTAATACTACGAGAAGAAAGATGTAATACTACGAGAAGAAAGATGTAATACTACGAGAAGAAAGTTGTAATACTATGAGAAGAAAGATGTAATATTACTGTATGTGTTAGAGGGTGAATGTCAGAGGACCAGTCTGTGTTAATATAAGTTGCATTAATAATAAAATACTTTGTCACATCAGCTCCTCAGGATCATTAATATATATAATCTGTATAAAACTCACTAAACTGGGGTTTTGTGCTGAAACGTGTTGATTGACACATTCTGTGTTTCTGTTTTACCAGAGTTCCTGAACACATCGTGAGTCTCTGTTGTGAATGTGAATGAAGTGAATTTTCTTTGTGAGAAAATTTATTTCATTGATTGAATCTCGCTCTGGTTTATTTAGAACAACCAAAGCCTGGGTGGGGTCTGAAATATGACTTCCTGTTCCTCATATCCTTTACTGTAGGTTGGGAAACATAAACTCCCTGAATAGACAGAAGAGAAGTTTTCATAAAACCTCAGCTGCGTCCTGTCCGTTAGGAAATCTGCTCTTTTGAAACTCACCAGATTACACAATGTTTAATATATATTATGTATATATATATATATATATATATATATATATTACACACCTACATGTTGCATATTATACATATATTACATATTACAAATTTAAATACATATATGTTTTTATCTTCTCGTCGTGTTTCTGGTCGTTTTAAAGACACAGGTCCTGTCTGTAATTATTAATATTTCAGAGCAAAGTAGAGATTAGAGAAAAGTAGCTCATCATGAAACAAGTGGAACAAACTGTTCAACTGTAAATAAACTGTGTTAATGAATGAATATCATCCAGATGTGTGGTTCACTGTTCCAGTGGTGCAGAGGAATAAAGATGCTTCAGGATTCACACTCAGCATCTGTCACAGGATTTTTGTTCTTTTAGTGTTTTAATGTTTCTTTTTTTGACACAACAAATACTTTTGATTTTCAAACTACATTGCTGATAATAGATAAGTGAGAAACAAACACGGTGCCATCACAGTTACATTGTGTTGTTGTCTACAGCAGTTCAGTGACCCCCACACAGGACTTCCGATCCGAGCCGTGTCAGGGGGGTGTTCCTAATAAAGTGCTCGCTGAGCGGAAGTGGTGAATCATTCAATCCTCAAGGGTTTGTTTATCTCTGAAGCTTTTAGTGCTTGAAGCTGCGCAGACAGAGTTTATCACAATACCGCCTCCCTGTGGCTGCAGGAGAGAACTACAACTCAAGACCACACACACACACACACACACACACACACACACACACACACACACACACACACACACACACACACACACACACACACACACACACACACACACACACACACACACACACACACACACACACACACATTGCTAAACAGGAGAGAGCTTTATCTATAGAGGATTTTTCTCAGTCAGCAGACGTAACTTGAACTTTCAGAGGACAGATCTCGTCTCAGCTGCTGTCGGAGCTTTTTCTCCACGAATCACACAAGAGTCACGACAAACCTCTGAGATAAGAATCGTCCTGAGTCTCGCTGATGACTCTGGAGCTAAAGGGAAATCGAGCGTCGGACTAATCATCTCAAAGTGGAGACTTCCGCCCCAATCTTCTGGAGAAGTGGCATCGAGCTCCACGCCTCCCTGAAGAGGCCCCGTTTGGTTCCTGTCTGACTGATGCTATGATGGTGATGAAGCCTGCGTGTGTGTGTGGGGGGGGGGGGGGGGGGGGGGGCGTTGTTCTGTGAGTTCCATGTTGTCAGCAGGAATCTCTGGAGGGGTCAGAGGTCAGGTGAGGGAGGGCTTCGGTTGGTATTTTACTCGGTTGTAGTCATCGACGGTGGTTTCTACCGGAGGCGTCTTCCAGTATTCCTCCAGACCCAGAGCCAGACACAGAGCGATGGCCGCCATCTGCAGTTCCACAAGAAAGTTCAAAACCTGGATCAGCTTATGAAAGAAATCACGGTATAGTTTCTACACTACGACATTTTCATCACATTTTTGACGCCTTACAATAAAGCATCAAAGTGTATTTCAGTGTCTGTATTTTACCGCGATGGTGGCGAACGCTGAAATGATTCCGATCCTGAGTTTTAGGGGGAAGCTCAGGTAGCTCTTCAGGACGGGGCCGCAGGGCTGCCGCACACAGAGGTCACAGGTCAAAGGTCACGAAGGGAGCATCTCCCACAGCAGTGTTTGTGAAACTGTACGTTTGAATAAGAACAAACAAGGGAAGTAAAGCGACGGCGGAATCACCTCAGAGTGAACCCATAACTTATCAGTGGACCGTGGGGTCGGAGGGTAAAGGTCGCGCTCCACCATCACACAGGTCCCCTCGGAGCTCCAGTTACCAGGCCGAGAGCTGAGGAGGAGA
>NC_047173.1:17313622-17346122 GCF_009819705.1 Hippoglossus hippoglossus
TAGCTTACCATTAGCAACACAGTGACACAGATGGCGAGTCCTCGTAAGTAACTTCTGCATCGAGCCATGACTGAGAGCCTGAGAGGGGAGAGCTGGAATAGAAACAGAGCAGAGCTGTGTGTGTGTGTGTGTGTGTGTGTGTGTGTGTGTGTGTGTCTGTGTGTGTGTGTGTGAGTGTGTGTGTGTGTGTGTGGGTGTGTATGTGTGTGTGATGGATGTTTAAACCTCAAGAGTGTTTGGCTGCTGAACGAAGAACATGACCAAGTTTGGAAGAGTGGAAGATGAGGAGAGAGGAGAGAAGGAGACGAGGAGAGGAGGAGAAGAGGAGAAGAAGACATGAGAAGGAGAGAAGAAGAGGAGGAGAGGAGGAGAAGGGAGAGAGGAGACGAGAAGGAGGAAGGGAAAGGAGATGAGGTTATTCCAGGTAAAATTAGATCAAATTAAGAGGAAGAGAGAAATTGAAAAAGAAAGATGAAGAGATGTAAGAAAAACAGGAAGTGAAGAGAGAACGACTGATGGAAAAGAAGGAACAAGTGAGAAGGAAACAAATATCAAATCTTTATATCTTTATTTATATGTTTTGAAAAACAAGTTGAAACTGTCCGTGTTGCTTGGCAACCAGCAGACTCAACAGCTCCCACGGCTTCTTAACGACTTCCTGCATCGTTTCCTCGTCTCCTCACAAACCAACTGTTTCCTTCGGAGGACGCGTTCTACGAAGAACACGAAGAACATGAAGAACATGAAGAACATGAAGAACTCGAGGCTGAGCTGAGACGTTCTGGACTTCACAGGATTTCTGTGATCGTCCTGAGCTGAAGTTTGACAGAACGTTTTCAACATGTCGTTAGATGTTGAGCTGAAGCGTGAAAACGTGATAACGAACTTCTCGTCTGCCTTCGTCATTGTCTCCTGCAATGCATCATGGGTGGTTTCTGTTTATTATGGGATGTCTGGTATTAACACCTTCTTCATAGTGTGGCAGAATAAAACATTTTAACAACAGATTCAGTTTCTCTTAAACTCAGTGAGGAGTAAAACTCAGATGGAATTCAGCCGAGTGGTTAAACAGAGCCGTGTTTAGTTTAGACTAAAAATAACTGAAGAGGACAGAGTGTGTGTGTGTGTGTGTGTGAGTGTGTGTGTGTGTGTGTGTGTGTGTGTGTGTGCGTGTGTGTGTGTGCTTCAACGATCAGCTGTGTCAACCCCCCCCCCCACACACACACACACGCACGCACAGTGACGATAAAACTTGAGCTGCACAAACATGTGACGGACGAAGTGGAACATTCTCATCAGTCATTGTTGGACGAGTGTGTCAACATTTCAGCCTCCAGGGGGCGCTGTGAGTGGGCATTCAGAGCAACAGTAGGATTTAGTTGAAACCATCGACTTGGGATTAGTTTGTTGATGATGTAAAAACTCGACATTTAACCACTTCACTTGTGACACAGACAGAACAGACAGAACAGACACAACTTCCCTTCGTCATTTATTGTCTTTAAACATCTGGAACAGTGATAAACATCAGTATCGGCAGCAGGAACACGACGGGTTCATTAGGACAAGATCACAAACAAACAGCATCCTCTGTCTCATCACAGCGTGCAGGTCGACGACACTCACCGGGTGGTCTGGGGTCAGTGTGAGGTCCTCACAGGTCCTCAGGAAACATTCAAGGGTAAACTCATTTGTTTTCATTTTTATTTTGGAGACACGATTCAAAGTGCAAAGGGAAAAAGACGAAATAAATCAAGTTTAGCTTCACGACACTTAACCACCGCTCAGTAACTTTTATAACAAAAACATTGACAAGATGGAATATTCTGTAACGAGATAACAAATGTGAAATTCAAGGTTTATTGTTCTATGATGATATTGATTTTAAAGGAATTATTTTATATGATTTGAAAATATTTTACAGCAGCAGAACACGACTTCCATCCGTTAGAGCAGTGTCCCTATGGAAGCCCATTACTGCGCAAAAAGAACATATACCAAAAAAATGTAACTTTCTTTAATCATAATACATATAAATATAACTATTTTAATGCACCATAGAGTCACATTGCACAAATAAAAGTCTTTATGATACACATGAGTGACTTTTGCATTATTTTTTTGTTATTTATATTTTTGCGAAGGAATGGATTTTATAGATCAGTTCTATAACTTGAAAAAAAAACCTAGAAAGCTCATTCCCACACAAGCAATATATAACCAAAAATATAAGTGATTGCAATAATGTAAAAAATGATAACGACATTTAAGCCAATCATAACACACATACCATTTTAAGGTCATTTTAATGGACACAATGTGTGTATAAAAAAAATTTACTTACCGAGAAACTGAATTTCTCATTAAAACAACTTGTTTTACTTTATTTATGGCAGTAATGGGCTTCCATACTTAATAAGCCTAAAACAACATGAAGATTTTAGTTTTTGACATTTAACATTTTCCAGGGTTTTGTTCTTTGAGGCCTCGTGAGTGGAAACGTTGTTTCAGCTTTAATGTTGACAGGAGAAGTGTTCTGTAAAATCATGTGGCAGCTTTTGCACGTTTAGGGAACACGACGATCAGTTTTCAGATCGTCTGATTCAGTGGATCAATAATTAATTTCCTGTTTCGTCTCCAGGAACCATTTAAATAATTTATTTCATAATCATGATCAATAAATCTGAACTGTGAACTGTCCAGAAACAGTCCACAGAGATAATGACATATTAGCTTATAACTCAAAGTGTTCCTTCACAATAAAACCACAGGTAAAATTACAGAAGCACTGAGGTTAGGTAGATGTTGCACGGGTCATTTGGGCACAGCTGATTGGCCGTTGCGAGGCAGCGAGGGCGGGGCCTCAGGCGTTAGTCGTGGTGGCGCCGCTGTCCTTCCGGCCGATCTGACAGTAGAGAATCATGGCGAAGGCCATGCCGAAAATCTGCAGAGACCAGAAGCCATGAGACATTCTACATCCTGTCATCACACGTCCTTATGAACACTAACCTGTAGAAATCTTATAAACATGGACGTAGATGTGTCTTCTGTGTAATGACCAGCAGAGGGCGACTCCACTGGTTGTCTCTATAGAAGTCTATGAGAAAATGACTTCTCACTTTATAACTTCTTCAGTTCAGCTGATGTTCATCTAGATTAATAATAACAATAATAATAGATATACATGATAAACATTAATTTCTTGTGTTAATTATTCCTGAATGTTTCACAGATAAAATAAACTATAAAGAATAAACAGTGTGATGTGAGTTACAATATATGCAAAGGTATTTCTGTTGTAGTTCCCTTGTTTGCCCAGTAGGTGGTAAGTGGATCTTTCAGGTGTAGTGTGTTTGTTGATTGTTGTGCACATGTTTTTATAAAATACAGACCTGCTACACAGAGACACATCAGTTGTGTGTGCGTGTGTGTGTGTGTGTGTGTGCGCGCGCGCACTGACCAGCAGGACGGCGATGGCGAAGGCGATTCCCAGGACGACCTTCATGTGTTGCTCCATCAGACTGATGATTTTATCACCACAAGGCTGCAGGTGAGACAACAACATCATCATCATCATCATCATCTTCATCATCTTCCTCATAATTCTCATCATCACCATCTTCATCACCATCATGAAGTTTCTCTTCTCTGTCTTTGAATCAAAGGCAGAGAAGAGAAGCGTCTCCATGGAGATGACCTACGAGCTGTGACATCGTCTCACCTCCTGGTAGACGGCGTCCGACTTGCAGTCCGGTTCTGTTCTGTTGCAGCGACACGAGTCTGGAACCTTGGTCCAGTCGGACGGTCCGTTCACGAGACCACAACATTTCAGCTGGAAGAGAAACACACGACGAATCCGTCCAATCAAACTACAGCCGGGAAGTTAAAGGTCCCACAAATATTCTGACGAGGAGTTGATCCAGTTTCTGTCTCGTGTGACGTTCAGTGGACGTGACCTCACACCTCGACCCTCAGCTCGACCAACAGCGTGCAGCTTCCTGTCCTGACCGGTGCATGTTGCCCTCTGGTGGATTCATTTGGTAACTACAGCCTGACTGGTTCATGTGTAGGCTTCATGTTTTATGAATAGTTATTTATGATAAAGTTTATAGTTAAACTGTAAAATATCAAACTATAACATTTCTTTGTCATGGAGATTTAATAACGACATCTCTAAGTGTGTTACCTGACGCTGCAGCTTCTCCACATCTTCCTTCACTTCTGGTGGTTGTGTCGAGAGCGGAGTGAACTCCTCCAGACGCTTCTTCACCCAGTCCTTCACCTTTACACACACACACGCACGCGCGCGCGCGCACACACACACACACACACACACACACACACACACACACACACACACACACACACACACACACACACACACACACACACACACACACACACACACACACACACACACACACACACAGATTATCTCAACAAAGTGAAGAAATGAACGACGTCTTCAGGACAGATTCACTTCCTGTTTTACCTTTGACTCGCCCACAGCTCCCAGGATTCCTGCTGCCAGCAGGAGGATGAAGATGAGGAGGAGGGAGATGAAGAACTGAGACAAAAAGAGGGAGGAGTCAGTATTGAAATGAAATAGCAAGAACATTTTATAGAAATGCAGTGAAACACACATTCACATTATTTTACAATAGTTCAACCTTAAATAAAGTGTTTTAAACCCCAAAAAAGAATCTGATAAATAAAGTTGTGATTTGAAACAGGAAGTGTGAGAGAGAACATGAGAGAACATGAGAACATGAGAGACCATGAGAGAACATGTGAGAACATGAGACCATGAGAGACCATGAGAGAACATGTGAGAACATGAGAGAACATGAGACCATGAGAGACCATGAGAGAACATGTGAGAACATGAGAGAACATGAGACCATGAGAGACCATGAGAGAACATGTGAGAACATGAGAGAACATGAGAGAACATGTGAGAACATGAGAGACCATGTGAGAACATGAGAGAACATGTGAGAACATGAGAGACCATGAGAGAACATGTGAGAACATGTGAGAACATGAGACCATGAGAGACCATGAGAGAACATGTGAGAACATGTGAGAACATGAGAGACCATGTGAGACCATGAGAGAACATGTGAGAACATGAGACCATGAGAGAACATGTGAGAACATGAGAGAACATGTGAGAACATGTGAGAACATGTGAGAACATGAGAGAACGTGTGAGAACGTGTGAGAACATGAGAGACCATGAGAGACCATGAGAGACCATGTGAAGACTCTCACCAGCAGCAGCATGCAGCGGTTCTCTCTGATGGCTCCACAGCAGCCCAGGAACCCGAGCAACATGATGATGACGCCGATGGCGATCATCAGGTCGATGCCAGGAAGAGACTCGCTAGTGATCTGCACACGAGGGGGGGGGGGTCAGCTGCCACTCAGACTTTGTATGTGATAATTAATCAATTATTAAATTTAGAGTCTCACCTGGTTTCCTCCCTGATTGACTTTCAGGTAGATGGACACGCCCAGAATGATGCAACCACTCAGCTGGAGGGAGGGAGGGAGGGGGGGGGGAGAGAGAGAGAGAGAGAGAGAGAGAGAGACAGAGAGAGACAGAGAGAGAGAGAGATTAATTTTGTGCAACATGTTTTTTGCGACATCTGGTGGAGAAAACAGCTGAAACAGGTTAAAAAAAAGAATCACAAACAAAATGTCAACACACATTTAAACATACGAGTAAAATGTGACAGGACAGAACGACTGAAGAGTCGGGATCAGACTTAAGAAACAAAATAAAGAGGAAGATTTGATTTTCCTGTTTGTGAATGAAACCCTGACACTGACCACACAGAAAGACAAACACACACGTCCATGTGTTGAATAAACACATGTCCTTTGTAAAGTTTCCAGTGTGTTAAAACAAGTGTGCAGGAAATGTTGACACCACACAAGATGTGTTTGTTGTGCGTCTCAGAGTTTGAAGTGTAGTGCAGATTAAGATTATCACATAAACATTTTGTAATATTGTTTCATATTCATATTTTATATTTCTAAAGAATAAGCTCAAAAAGTACAAAACAGATCAGTGGGTTTCAACCATTTTGACACGTTAAAATTATATAAAATACAAAATGTGAGAAAAGAGATTTTATAGGATGATTCGAGACTAAATGACTCGATAACAAAAATAAAATAATCATCAGTTGCAGGCCTGAACGTGAACGTCTCTTAGATTTGTGTTTCAGTCGTAGATGAAACGTTTCCTGGAAAAATCCAACACTGAAAGAAACGTTGTGTTTACGTTAAAATAAAAAAGTTAGATCATTCTCTGAACGAACGGAAACTAACGTGACAAAAGTATTTTAAGGACACGACCTCTGTGCTCACAATGGAACAAGGGAAACCACCACACCCTGAGTGTACACACACACACACACACACACACACACACACACACACACACACACACACACACACACACACACACACACACACACACACACACACACACACACACACACACACACACACACACACACACACACACACACACACACACACACAGACACCTTGACCAGTGAGCCCAGTTTTCTTTGTGCACATTTAAAACTCCTGAAGTCGTCATGAAAAATTTACTTCAGACAAAAACACGTCCTGCGTGTTCCTGTGGCGTCCTATTGAGAATCCTCCCGTTAGTTTGGAGTTTGGCGGTCACACTCCTGAAGAGCGTTTCGTGTCCTGAGGGGATTTCGGCAACTAACTGAAGTTCAGATTGTTTGAACGACAAACAGAGACGTCGTCCGTCTGCAGGTGGAAACATCACCTGAGGAAACCGTCCCATCAACAGCGAGTTCCACGAAACTGCTCCAGAACGAAACCAACACCCAACTGAAGGTGAGAGGATCAAACTCGGAGCTCCTCAGCTCGTCCGTCCGTCAGCAGGATTTCCAGCTGGAGACGGAACATGAGCCTCAGAGGACGCCATTAAACTTAGGTGTGGCTGTAGATTATGACGATTATTTGTGTAAATATATAAGAATACAAAAAATTGTAGCCACTATTGACTTTTATTATGTTGACTTTACTTTTATCTTTGTGTAAATAAAGTCTCCTACAGACGACAATGAAATCAAAATGTCTCAGATACAAACGCTGCCACTTTACACATCAGCTGTCAATCATGACGTCTCAGCCCGTTTTTTTAATCATCAAATAACTTTTTAACCTCTACTTTGATTTAGTTTGGTCCCATCTGCTAACATGGAGGAGGTTTATGATCTGTACTGCAGCCCGGCACCAGGGGAGGTGCCCGGCAGGTCAGGAGTTGTGAGTCTTTGTCAGGAGTTGTGTGTGTTTGTTATCTCAGAGTTAAATCTATAATCTGTGGTTAAACCTGCGTTTGCGTCACCGCTCAGAAACCAACAGGAAACCTGCAGAGCCACATAGTGAAGACGGAAGTCAGCAGGTCTGAACTCGCTGCCGCTCGACTGCATACGACACTGAACCCAGATCAGGAGGAACCAGAAACACCAGCAATACCACCTCCAGAAGATCAACATTACAGAAGATCACTGTCAGAAATTAAAAAAATGTGCTTCATCAAGTTTCCAGTTAATCCGGAGGTTTGATCTGGATTTCAGCTGTTAGGGATTCATTTACATATTGTCAAGATTTCAGCTGATCTAGATAATGTAAACTGATTAAGCTTATTTATATAAGAATGAATCATGACAACAGTTAATCTGGATTCCACTTCCTTTCTCTTTAATTCACCAGTATTGTTTTTGTTCACTCGATTAGAAGATGATTTGAGTGAAGATGTTTACAGCTGAGATCGTTCTGTCGTTCAACAGAATGTAAAGTTTACACCAGTTCACACGTGGATCCAAAGTGAAGAGTTCGCACATGGAGGGTGAACAGAGAGTAAATCTGGTGATAATAAAACTAAGTGGTTCATTGTGTCGGGGGGGCGTCTCATTCCTCCGCAGTGACTCAGTTACACACTGGTTGTGAGTCAGTGGATTAACTCTCGTGGTGGATTTGTTTCAAAAGCAGCAGCAGACGAGACGTCGTTATTTCACAATTCACCACACACACAAAACAACAGGGAGGTGTGTCCCTGTTTGTTCTGGATTAAATTCACACAGAAGGAACTCGACGACTGACAGATCGACCAATGAGAACACTCCCTACAGATCGACCAATGAGAACACTCCCTACTCACGGGCTCCATTTATATTCTATAACCGTGGCAGAAAAATATCACTGGACGTTTCTAAATTGCTCGTTCTCGCGCAGGTAAAGTGAGAGCGGAGGCCGCAAACGGTCAACCAATCACAACAGAGTGGACCAGCTGACCAATCAGAGCAGACTGGGCTTTATCAGGAGGGGGGGGTCTTAAAGAGACAGGAGGTTTGAGACAGAGGCTGAAAGAGGAGCTGCAGCGATGGACAGTCTGAGGACAGTCAGGACATTTCACTGTAATAACACTAATTAAACTCATCAACCTGAATATGAGCAGAATGTGTCCTTTTCAATAGTGAAATACTGAACCACTGACTTCAGATCAGTGTTTTTGTTCCTCAGATATCAAGATGTCAGAGAGTCAACAACGATCCTCAGCTCTGGACCATCGAGAACTAGCAAAGACACAAATAAATGTGGCAGCGAGGAAAGTTTAAGTAGTTTCATCTAAAATGTAGTTTGGAACAAAGTAGCATAAAATATAAATACTTATGTACAGAACCAAACAGGAATATGTTCAAGGTTAAAATTCAGATCGTTTAAATCTTGTTTTTGCTTTAGTTTAGATTAATATTTGTAATTTTGTATACTTTGATTATATGAATTTGTTCATGAAGATAAAATCCAACAACCACAACCCAACCAGACGTCACTGTTCCTCTGCTGTTATTAAAACTACACGTTTGTCTTTACTGTTGCAGATCTGGTGCAAAAACACACTTTGTGTCCGTTGGGCTCTTTCCTCTGCAGGTCCCTGAACGCAGCATCTATTATTCATGGGGGATTTGATGCTCACAGGCGTAAACACTCAGAGCTGCAGATGTTTCTCTTCTCACACAGACCACAACATCAGCAGTGTCTCGACCACAGGAACCACCGTGATGTATTTCTCTGGAGTTTGACTTCGTGTCTTCCATATCGGCGCTGTTACAACTGGGAGGCGTCACTTCACAACCAAGAGCTGCAGTGGAGCCACACGTTTGAAAAACAACAGTAAAATAGGTTTTACAGTAAAATAGGTTTTACAGTAAATAGCGACCCTGCCCCGCCCTCGCCATCATCATCATCATTGTCCGCTGTGTCCTCTGAGTGGTTCAAATCAAGTTAACATCGATTTAACATTGTTTCTGGGAACACGTGGGAAGGACTGAAATAACCTCAGCAGGACTGATGTTCAAACACCGGGACACAGAGCGCGAGTTGGAAAACAGGAACCAGGAGGTGAACCCAAGGGTTAGGGTTAGTTCAGCCTCAGCCTCCATCTTTGTTCCCATCTATAAAATGATAGGATCTCTGATGAACCAGAGCAGAACTTAGTGAGAACTGAGGGCAGGACCAGACACAGCTGAGTGTGAAAACACCCTGTGATACATGTGTGAAGAACCCGGTCACAGCAGAACCGTAAACAACAACAGTGTCTGTGAAGGATTTCAACATCTTTGAGGCTTAAAGGCCAAACTATGAAAGAAACGTCCACTTCAGATGATGCACGATGCTCCTGTCAACAGGTTTATAGCCTCCATCGCTGTTTCTGAATATCTGATGTTCATTACACTCGACCGAGTCTGAACTCCAGAGATCCGAGCGGCTGTATGTGTCGCTTGGAAGTGTCTTCCCTTCTCCTCGTCCAGCTTCTGTCACAACTACAATAATGTGCACGTCTACAGAACATTAACAGCAAATAATCATCAGGTTTCTGTTGAGTTATAAATTGAGAGTGGAGCTTCAGATTAACCTGCACCGAACACGTGGTTTAGCAGAGTTTGAACTAATCAGTCATTTGAAGCAGAGCGAGACGAATCACGCTTTCAGGAAGTTCTACAGACTCTTTCACATGAGCAATAATTGATGGTCATGTTGGGCTAAACTAATGATGACCTCATTCCACCTTCACTGCCCTTTCAGATTTGAATGTGAATGCAGGAGCGACACAAGGCAGCAGATGACCGACGTGAGCACGGGCGGCGGGCGGCGAGCGGCGAGCGGCGAGCCACGCCCTGAAACCCAGCCTCTGTTTGTTTGTGGAGGGAGCGGCCGACAGATAAAGAGCGACACAACCGGTTCTACGCTGCTGATACCACAGAAAAGAGAAGTGAAAAGAGACAGAGGTCACAGCAGAGACAAACGGTACATTCAAAAGACAGAAATAAAAAACTGTTAAACTTAAGCATAAAAACAGGAAATAGGATGAAATTTGTTTGTTAAAAATGTAGCTTTTGCAATTTAATGCCTCAAGACCAGTGGACACACCGATCACCGAATTCATCCGGCATCAGAACCAAATAGAACTCAACTATCTGAATGATTAATGAATGAAAGATCTAATAAATCTGGCACTGATTCACACTCAAAACCACTGGAAGGAATATTAGTACAATACAAACATCAAGTCTACGATTTGTCCAGTTCTTCACCTGTAAAGTGTTGAGAAGTTCAACAGGAGAAAACAAAACCATATTTGGTTTTCCAGACTCACCCAGAACAGGAGGTTGAAGAAGAAGAGCAGATACTTGATGCACTTATTCACAGCCATGATCTCTCTCTCTCTCGTCACTCGTCCGTCTCCTCTGCAGCTTCTCGTTCAGGACGAAACACAGAGACACTCCCTCAGAGGGGTAAACAGACCGGCCTGTTCCACCGGTTTCCTCCTCTCACTCGTGGTACTTCCCCTTTTCTTCTCCTCGCTGCCACCTGCCTCTCTCTCTCTCTCTCCCACCTGATCTTATCTCTGTGGCTTTTCTGTCCTACAAGACATCAGACACCTCAAGTGAAGCAGAGACCAGTCCATGAGCCCTGAATCACTGTTCTACCTGAAAGCAGCAGCTTGGTGAGAGTGAGTGTGATGTGTGAGTGTGAACAAGAGGAAGTTTCCTCCTTCTCTCCCTGAGCGTCTGTTCTCTGTGACTCTGCTGAGTGGGTTCCATCAACTGTGAGAAGAACTGACTGAGAGTCAGCTTCAACTGTCACAACCAGCTGCAGCTGAAGAGTGAAGCTGAACTGAGATCAGTTAAAAAGACTCTGAAGTTATTAAAAACCAGAGTTTATCTCCAATATTCAGCAGGAAACTTTCAAATAAAGTTTAATTGAGTAATAAAAAACTGACTTAAAACTAATAAAAACACTGAGGACTTGATTGTGATCATTTGAACTTTAACTATAGGTCAGTGAAATGTGACTCCTCATTACCATCTAGTGGCAGCTGGTGAAAACTACAACAGTCACTTCCCTTAGAAATGTCTCGCAAACGTTCTTCTCATCATAAACACGTCATCTCCCAAAAGTGAAGCCACAGAGTCTTGAACATTCTTTGATCAACATTTCAGCGTCTACTTTGATTTTAGGGGGAGAAGTTTTCTTTTTAAAGTCGTGTTGAAAAACAACTTATTCTGCTCAGTATATAGAAACAAATATGTTCCAACTTTAAAACTAATTTAGATTTTAACCATTTACTGAGTCACTACAAACACAACAAATTACTCTTTAATATCAAATTTCCTACTTTGTGTTTTGAATTTTCAGGACAAGAGAATTCTGTTTTGGGTTTTTATTCAAAGTGAAACATAAGTGAAAATGTACGAAAAACAAAATACAGATGATCAGAAACTTCTTATTTACAATGAAACCTGTTTTAATTCTTCTAGAGAAAAAAGGTCCAAACTGGACGTCTTCACTGATTCAGTGAAACATGAACAAAAAGTAGAGAAACTCAAAGATTCTCCACGAGAGAATCAACACGAACTGACTCTGGGAAATTAAATGTAGATGATGAGGCTGATGAGGAAAAACTGCTTCTGCTCCTTCACCCACACCAGCTTCATCTTCACCTTACCGCCGGGGCCGTTGTGGTGCATCAGGAAGTGCTCGCCGCAGTACACGGCGGACAGCGGCTTCTTCGCCATCCTGATGAAGATGGGCGTGCTGACACACCAGACCGGCGTCAGGAACCTGTTCAGCACCGTCAGCGTCATGATGCAGCAGTTCTACGAGACGCAGGAAAGAAACGTCAGGAACGAAACGACGGGAACCCGACGGAACGCAGCGGGTCGGGTTCAGACAGAAAGATGCAGTCACACTCTACGCTTGACACACAAATGAGAACCAACGACGTGGGTCTGCTGATTGGACGACCGTACCTCCACCGCACCCTCCAGCTCCTCGCTCTTCCACGGCAGCTTGATGTTTCCAGACAGCAGTTTGTGCTGTTGCAGGACGGTGCTGTCGATGACCGTCATCTCCAGAAGTTCATGCTCCAACCGAACTGCTCACCGCAAATCCACAAGACCACAACCAGAACGGTCACGGTGTTCATGTCACCGGTTTGAATTCAGGACACAAACATTTAAAAACTCTCCATCCAGACGAGTGTTTATCGGATTACCTGTGCGACAGTGGACTTGGCTGAAGTGCTCCGACAGGATCACGGCGCCGGTGCTGTGCAGGACGAAGTGAATGCTGTGGCCTTGTGGGTCCAACGCAGGGTCTGAGTTCTCCACGGGTTCAGAGTACAGGCTGCAGGAAGGGACAAACAAGAGCCCGATGACTTCCACTGGTGTTTCCAATGCTAAGATAAAAACAACTTAACGACATTCAAATCCAGCGAGAACACAGGTCTTCAATCTACTCTTGTATATATATATATATATATATCTTCATTGTAAATGGTCGACTATAGATAATGGTGTCAAGTACGATGCTCTTGTTCTTATATTAATATTCTCAGCTTCTTCATCACCTTCCTGCACGATGATCAATGATCTCAGCTACTTTGTAATTTGAATATTTAAACTGTCGGTTAAAGAGACATGAACCCACCAGGCCGGAGATCCCAGCAGACTCTTCTCCACCAGCTTGTGGAAGTGAAGACTGACCATGATGAAGGCCACAGTGTTCTTACCCTGTTATCACATATACACACGCACACAGACGCACACAGACGCACACAGACACACACAGACACACACACAAAGAAAGAAAGATCACCTTCTTTAACATTTTCACTAACTTCCCAGAGGGTAATTCATGGTTCTTCTTTAAGCAGCTTAATTTAATCACTGTCATGTCAACAAACATGAATTCTGGTAATTGTCAGAATTTATCCAAAAACAGAAGAAACATTCAAGCATCATTTGTTTTTTTCCATCGAAGACTCACCCGCCAACTGCCGATGATGACGCCCGGCGACAGATGTACGAGCTTGATGAGTTTGTCTCTGACGATGAAGCTACGAGGCTCAGTCTTCATGTCCAGCTTTAAAATCAGAGACCTCCAGCTGGGCCTGATGAAGGAGAAGAGGGAGGACGGGTGGAGGAGAGGAGGTGTGGAACAGGTAGAGGAAAATGTCTCCTACTACCTGACTCTGGGGATCTTCTGCGTCTCCTTCCTGACGCCGTGCACCTGGATGCTGCTGATGTGATGGTAGCACGGGAAGACGCCCTCGCTCCAGCGGACGATCAGCGAGGACTGGAGGAAGCGCACTTGGTTCTCCCGCAGCGTGACCTCCTCCCCCCAGCAGTCGCACAGCGTCAGCTCCCAGCTCACGTTCAGGGTCCTGAAGAAACACAGGAGGGAGAAGAATCACATCGGAGCTTTAGAACCTTTCCACCCTTGGCCACTGGGTGTTGCTGGTGTGGAGGCATAAAACACCTTTTAGAGTAAATAGTGGTGAAACCAGACGACCTCCAGGTTTCTTGTCGTACCTGAGGACCAGCTCTGTCTGCCGGGGCAGCCCCGTGTGCGGCCTGATGTCCCTCAGCTCTCTCTTCCACTTATTCACCTCTTGTCCAGCCAGTGTCCTGAAGTACATCTTCTTCCAGTGTCCCAGCGGCCGCTCCTCCACCTCCATCACTGCATCATGCGCCAACTTTGGCCTCCACGTCTGAGTCCCAAACTCTGAGGTGTAAATCTTCTTCCACAGGCCACTGCAGCGAGAGAAAGAGAACACGAGGTCACAGTCATCTAATCAGCTGCTCAGATCTTGAATGGGACATGACTGTTCCACACGACATGAGGGACTGTGGGACTGACTCATCATTGGCGAGCTGGTGGAAGAGTTTGCAGACGTGACTGATGCAGAACAGCGAGGAGGCGTCCAGGAACGAGAGGACCTTCAGCAGGATCTCCGGCGGCAGCCTGAAGAGGAAGTGACGAGGTGCAAATGACTGACAACAGCTGTTTTTCAATCCATCTGTGGTTCAGCCAATCAACAGCTCCTCCTATCACTACTGTCATAAAGGAGCCAATTAAAACTGACATTCAATTAAAAGTACCAGCTATTTTCATAAAATGGTATTGTTGTAACTGTATTAATAATTTTCTATGTCTTGAAAAGTAAAATATCAATAAGGTTTATCAATATTTATATGATTCTCTATAGATTCAAACCCTTTTAATTATGTTTGAATCAATTATCAGGTCTCTAGTTATTTCGTGTGGTGTCTTTATAATGAATATGAGAGGATGTTGGTTCACTCATCATTTTCCGTTGAGAACACATGATCATATTCATAAGTCTCTGAACCGGAAGCTGGACTCACGTGTCCAGGTAGAACTCTCTGGACCGAGGAGCTTTCATCTCGAGACAGTTTCTCTCTTCTCTTTCTCTTCGGAAGCTGCAACACAAATTAAAAACCTTCCTGAATTGAGGAGGAATGAAAAGGTGTGAATAACATTCCAACATGGCAGCTGGTGACCTCCAGGTGACTCCGCTCGACGCGGCCCTCGGCGGCCTCCTCCTGCCTCGGCTGCCCGCAGGTGCTCTCTCCGGCCCGGGCCTCCCTCGGCCGCGACCCGGCGGTGGTGGTCGTCCTTCTGGGGGAGACTGTCTCTGCAGACCCGTCCACAGGCTCCGGAAAAACTCCCCTCGACCCGCCGCCATCACGGAGGTGATGGATTTTACCCGCCAGGCAGGACTTCCGGTCGGCTGCATTTTTCACAATAAAAGCCTCGGGTGAACCGCTAGATGGCAGTGGCGTGTTTGTGTGTAACTCACAGACTTATAAATATTATGAATTATATTATACATATATATAATAAATAAAGATCGACTACACAGCTCCACTTCCTCACGTTGTTCATAAATAAAGGTAAAATAGCATCTATATCCGGAAGCTAACTGGATATGCATGTTGCCATCTTCCTTGCTTAAGACAAGGAAGTTTGTTATTTATTTAAATATCCCTCCTTCCTTTACATACATAGGTAATATCTTTATGTTAACGTAGGTGATGTGCTGTCTGCGGGGTCGTTAAGGGGGAAATACAGCTCCTCTACTGGTGAGGGGCTGTAACTGCAAGGTAAAAACAAACTTAACTAAACACATCAATGTGTGTGTGCTCTGATGTTATATTTATAAATATGTCCCATCTGCTAACATGGAGGAGGCCAGGTTTATGACCAATACTACAGCCGGCCACCAGAGGGCGATCAAGATGTTCTGGTTTCCCTGTTGAGGAGCTGTCTGTCGTCCATCTTTATTTACACACTGGGTTTTACATTATCAACAAACAGAGGCCGGAAGATGATCCATATTTCTTGGTGACTTCCACAACTCCACAGACTCTGGGTCGTGGGAGGAAGACACATCGTCCATCTTTGTTTCCATCTCTGTCTCAAACAGACCCTGACTGACCGATGTGCAAACTCCCACTTAACCTTATCCAGAAACTCCCATTGGTTTTGGACCAGTGACATCACTGTCTCACCTGAGAAAAAGATGTTGTAATGTGCGTTCACCCGACTCCGGTATGTCTGCTGTTGTGTGAGTCACGTAAGTGTGCTCCTCTCTGTAATTGAACTAAAAGCTGTGAAACCTGAGACCACACATCGATTGAACCAACATCAGTGTCAGAGCCACGCGGCCTCGAAGCAGCGTCTGCGTGTCTCTGACATAAACATGTTGTTGGTCTCCAGGCAGCTCGATGATGATGTCCTCACATGGACGAGGATGAAGAGCTCGGCTCTGCGACACCTCGAGCGTCACTCGGAGTTTCCTGAGGCCTGAAGAAGCTCAGAGCTGTCGACCTCCTCCGGACCAGTTGTCCTCCATGATTTAAACTTCCTCTGATGTTTGTGGTGAGTTTCACTTCACAACTGATGACATGTTGTGGAGCATCACTGTTGTTGCTATGGTTACCTGCGGAGTAACACCAAAGTAAAACAGAGATTAAATAATGTTTTTAGATGATAAAGAGACACAAACTTTCAAGATTCACTTATTATATCTTAGGGAAATATTTACATTTAGAGTTTTATTTTACTTTAGAATAAAATCGAGTTAGAGGAGAAGGTACATATTAGTATTATTTCATTATTGTTGTTATTGTTGTTGTTGTTATACTGTTTGTGATGCCCTGTGTTGAAATAGACGTATTCAGTACATATTGTTATAATTGTATTATTATATTTGTTTATATATTTTGAGAGGTTTTGCAAATACAACAGAGTGAGAGAAGAAGGAACATGTTGTTATTACTATTGTTATTTTTATAATATGTTATATCACATGATAATAATAATTATTATTATTTTTATTATTAGTGAATGAGTGACACGATGAGAGGATTATAATTATTAATATTATTAATATTATTAATATAGTGAGTGAGTGACAGGAAGGGGGATTAGCAGGAGGAGGAAGAGGAGGAGCTGCAGCTGGAGGAAGAGGAGGTGTCCTGCCCGGTTGTGTCCAGAGGAGAGGAGCGGCCGCCATGTTAACCAAGAAGCCCGGAGCCTCGGTCCTCCCGACGGGTGAGCACAGACTGTAGCCGGCCGGAGGGCGCCTGAGCCCGGACACTGCGGCGGACACGCTCCGCCGATCGCGCTCGGATCGTCTCCGGGTGAATGTAGCGTCAGGGACCGGGATGGAAACAGTGAGGAGCCGTGATGGCTGACGGAGAGACAGGAAACTAGTGTGTCCCTCCTCATGAGATTAACTGTAACCTGACAAAGTGAGACAGGGGAGAAGCTGGGGGGGGGTGGGGACAGACAGGGAAACACAGGAAAAGGTTAAAAATAAGAGCTCAAGCGGCTGCGGACGTCTGCAGGTTTATTTATAGCTAACCAGCAGATTGAGACAGCTCAGGGTGTCCTGGCACTTCACGTCTCTTCAGAAACACTCCACTGCTCCGAGGATTCGAACATGTCTCCTCCCTGTGTGTTGTTGTCATGTGAAGTGGGTCTGTGTGGGTCTGTGTGTGTCTGTGTGTGTCCTCGGGCTCTGGAGGGGTTTTGGCCTCCAGCTCCACAGACACAACTGAAGCTTCATGTTCCATCTGTGAAATTAACAACAACCGGACGCGTTCATCACGATGTCTCCATTATAACACGCAGGCTAATGTGGTTCTAATGTTACATGTGTTATTACACGTGTTATTACATGTTTATACGTCCTGTAGCTTAGTGTCCGCCCTGTTACACGTGTTATTACATGTTTACACGTCATGTAGCTTAGTGTCCGCCCTATGTTACACGTGTTATTACATGTTTATACATCATGTAGCTTAGTGTCCGTCCTATGTTACACATGTTATTACATGTTTATACGTCATGTAGCTTAGTGTCCGTCCCATGTTACACGTGTTATTACATGTTTATACGTCATGTAGCTTAGTGTCCGTCCCATGTTACACGTGTTATTACATGTTTACACGTCATGTAGCTTAGTGTCCGTCCCATGTTACACGTGTTATTACATGTTTACACGTCATGTAGCTTAGTGTCCGTCCCATGTTACACGTGTTATTACATGTTTATACGTCCTGTAGCTTAGTGTCCGTCCCATGTTACACATGTTATTACATGTTTATACGTCATGTAGCTTAGTGTCCGTCCCATGTTACACGTGTTATTACATGTTTACACGTCATGTAGCTTAGTGTCCGTCCCATGTTACACGTGTTATTACATGTTTATACGTCATGTAGCTTAGTGTCCGTCCCATGTTACACGTGTTATTACATGTTTATACGTCATGTAGCTTAGTGTCCGTCCCATGTTACACGTGTTATTACATGTTTACACGTCATGTAGCTTAGTGTCCGTCCCATGTTACACGTGTTATTACATGTTTACACGTCATGTAGCTTAGTGTCCGTCCCATGTTACACGTGTTATTACATGTTTATACGTCATGTAGCTTAGTGTCCGTCCCATGTTACACGTGTTATTACATGTTTACACGTCATGTAGCTTAGTGTCCGTCCCATGTTACACGTGTTATTACATGTTTATACATCATGTAGCTTAGTGTCCGTCCCATGTTACACGTGTTATTACATGTTTATACGTCATGTAGCTTAGTGTCCGTCCCATGTTACACGTGTTATTACATGTTTATACATCATGTAGCTTAGTGTCCGTCCCATGTTACACATGTTATTACATGTTTATACGTCATGTAGCTTAGTGTCCGTCCCATGTTACACGTGTTATTACATGTTTATACGTCATGTAGCTTAGTGTCCGTCCCATGTTACACGTGTTATTACATGTTTATACGTCATGTAGCTTAGTGTCCGTCCCATGTTACACGTGTTATTACATGTTTACACGTCATGTAGCTTAGTGTCCGTCCCATGTTACACGTGTTATTACATGTTTATACGTCCTGTAGCTTAGTGTCCGTCCTATGTTACACATGTTATTACATGTTTATACGTCATGTAGCTTAGTGTCCGTCCCATGTTACACGTGTTATTACATGTTTACACGTCATGTAGCTTAGTGTCCGTCCTATGTTACACGTGTTATTACATGTTTATACGTCATGTAGCTTAGTGTCCGCCCTGTTACACGTGTTATTACATGTTTATACATCATGTAGCTTAGTGTCCGCCCTGTTACACGTGTTATTACATGTTTATACGTCCTGTAGCTTAGTGTCCGTCCTATGTTACACATGTTATTACATGTTTATACGTCATGTAGCTTAGTGTCCGTCCCATGTTACACGTGTTATTACATGTTTACACGTCATGTAGCTTAGTGTCCGTCCTATGTTACACGTGTTATTACATGTTTATACGTCATGTAGCTTAGTGTCCGTCCTATGTTACACATGTTATTACATGTTTATACGTCATGTAGCTTAGTGTCCGTCCCATGTTACACGTGTTATTACATGTTTATACGTCATGTAGCTTAGTGTCCGTCCTATGTTACACGTGTTATTACATGTTTATACGTCATGTAGCTTAGTGTCCGTCCCATGTTACACGTGTTATTACATGTTTATACGTCATGTAGCTTAGTGTCCGCCCTGTTACACGTGTTATTACATGTTTATACGTCATGTAGCGTAATGTCCGTCCCATGTTACACGTGTTATTACATGTTTATACGTCATGTAGCTTAGTGTCCGTCCCATGTTACACGTGTTATTACATGTTTATACGTCCTGTAGCTTAGTGTCCGCCCTGTTACACGTGTTATTACATGTTTATACGTCATGTAGCTTAGTGTCCGCCCTGTTACACGTGTTATTACATGTTTATACATCATGTAGCTTAGTGTCCGCCCTGTTACACGTGTTATTACATGTTTATACGTCCTGTAGCTTAGTGTCCGTCCAATGCGACACTAATAAATTGTATGTTGGCATTCCTGTGGTTCGGTCATGAGAGCTCTGCTGCTAGGCAACAGCAACATGGAGGCTAATTGTCAGTAATTGTGTAATCGTGAGTTCCAGTTGCATTCCTCTGAGAACCAGTTTGCTGGTGTTGACATCTGTGTCGTTGTTTTAAAGGAACGAGATCAGTGGTGTCAGGGTCAAGAATCTTTGTTTTGTTGTGACACTGTGAAACGCTCTGGCTTCACTTTTGTGGAGCAGTCATGTTGTCCGTCTTTATTTACAGTTGATAATATTAATATTACTGTCAGTGTTTAGAAGCCACAGAGGCTAATAGTTTAGCAAGCTAGCAGAGGA
The DNA here is from genome assembly GCF_009819705.1 of Hippoglossus hippoglossus. NCBI lineage: Eukaryota > Metazoa > Chordata > Actinopteri > Pleuronectiformes > Pleuronectidae > Hippoglossus > Hippoglossus hippoglossus. The sequence continues at coordinate 17,333,778 of NC_047173.1, forward strand.
GAAAGATGACCAATATAGATTTATAATATGATATTTAAGCTTCTGTTACCGTTGCCATTTTTAAGAGCGTTAGCACATATGGTAGAAATCGTGAATTCTGAGGTATGAGATTGTGATTGCGAGTTGTATATTTTATAAAATCGTCTGAAAACGATTTGCTAATGTAGCATTTTACGTATCGATTCACCAACTTTTCAAACACCGCAAAACATCAAAACTTGTTTATTATATTTTTACGGTTTTACAAAATACTTGGCTCGTCTGCTCAGGGTTTTTTTCTCCTATTTATGTGAAAATGTAATGGATAACACCAATATGTCCACCAGGGGTCACTGGCAAGTTGGTATGAACACTTTATAACTGTGTAATTTTATCATTACAGAAACATTATTGATTTAATAACCAGTTCATTCGTGGCTTGAAGTAGTCGTGTGTGTTTTCTCCTGCAGGCTCTGTGGCACCAGCTCGAGCTGCTTCAGGCTGCGTTTCCACTTAGGTTCCATCTTGTGTCCTAGTTTCAGTCGATACTGTAAAACATCTAACAATCACTTTCATTATTGATGAATCTGCTGATCGTCCTCGTCCAGATTAATCAATCAATACTTTGTCTTAGGGATGTTTTTCACAACGGTCCAAACTCCTTAGAGTCAGTTTACTGTCATTTGATGTTTGACACGTTTGCTCAGAAAATAACTGGAATATATCCAAATATTTGCAGATTAAATCTCTGTTGATCTACTAATCAATCATGTGACTAATTCAGCTCCAGCAGATTTACATTATTTCTCTAAATTAATATCAACACCACAGATAACATCTAAGAACAGATGTGTGGATTTCTAACTACTTCCTAATTATTTTTCTTCACATATTTTAGCTACATTCTTAAAATATCATTAGTATTAAATGTAACTGTGCAGCTTGGGATCAATTAAGTGCCAGTGATTGATCTACAGTGGCCAGATTGATATGATCAAATGAGGCGTTCTGTCTTTTTACTTCCTCCTCATCCAGGTCACTTTCTGAGCGTCTTGCTGCGACGCACATGCGCTCACATTGCTGCATTTTCCCACTCGTCCTGTCGAGCAGCATGCCGCGGCTGCTCGCCGGCGCTCTGGCATTTCCAGCACGGTGTCGATTTCACATTCAGAACGGCGTTAGCGTGCATCTGTCAGGCTCGCAGCGAGGAATACTCGACATGCTCTCCGGCGTACTGTCGATCCCTGTTACATTATCAGAGTATACTGTAGAGGACGGGGCCCCGTGGAGCCGGTGAGGGGCCTCGCGAACACTGGAAAACATTCAGAATTAGAGCCTGACGTTTCTGGCATTTTAACATTAAAGCAGTTGGTCAATAATCAAATGTTTCTTTATGGTTGGTTCAAGTTTGTTAACTTTGTGCCTGCAGTTTGTTGCAGGAATTTGTCCTTGACAGCGCAGTGCTAGCGTGACGGAGCGTGTTCCAGGTCCTGTCGTTTGCATGTTCTTTGCCGTGTCGTCGTTTTACAGCACGCTGGCATCTGAGTCGTCCTTATTAGCAGGATTACAGCGAGTGTTCAGATTAAAGGCAGAAAGCAGCAGCACACACCATCTGTCTGCTTCGAGCTGCGCGGCTGTGACTTCCAGAGCCGGACGGCGGCCTGTGAGGGTCACATCACGTCCTGAGCGAGGTTAAACATTATTTTCATTGATTGATGGCGTTGGAGGCAGAAGTCACACAGTCAACTAAAGAGAGAGAGAGGTAGAGAGAGGTAGAGAGAGGTAGGCAGTGTATTTGGGATTATCAGGCTATATTAAAACCTTCATCCTCTTTAGACTGAATCCACCTGCGGGACCCAAACAGACTCCAGACTCCTGAAGGGACCCGGTCCTCATGTGATCGTGATGAACCACGATCCTGGACACAATGTCAGGTTTTAAAACTCCTGACGTCTCAGGCAGCTTTAGATTTCAGGTGATTTAGGCTTCATTCACACTTACGTTTTATTTAAAAATCACATCACTGTTGGGCCGAGCCCAAGAGAAAACTAATCGAAGTGTGGATGGAGCCTCAGAGCTGCAAAGTTTAATCAACTGCTGTTTTTCTTATTGGTTAATTGTTTGATTCATGGGTTTGGTCAGTCGTGTTTCATATCGACAAACACAGATATGAGAAAGACTTGGGTCGGCTTATTTTTACTGACTCTAATCTGTTGGTCGAACAAAACTTATCTTTTTGAAGAAACCATTAAAGAGAACGACAATTAGAACAAAAGGATGACAGGTTATGAGAGTTGATGATCACTGGAGCACAGAACCTGTCCATGTGCACATCTGTACCAGAAAATAAACTGATGTGTATGTGAGAGGGGCGTGGTGGCTTTTGTTTCCAGGCTCAGGCAGTTTAATGTTGGTTTTGTGACAGTTTGTCATAATTACTTTTATGCTTGAGTCACATTAGAATGTTTTCTGCTATTGAGTTAAAGGGCGGTTGTTTGTTTGTCCGCTCCTCTTTTGCCTCATTGTGCGTTTACAGCAAAAGCTCAGGAGACGTTTCTGTCTCAGATTTCAGTCTTGAGTAAATGTGTGTTAGTGTCTGATATTTAAAGTTTCAGTCTGAGACATTTTTGTTTGTCTGATAAAGCTGTTTCAGACATTAACTCCAGGAAATGTACAGAAAATGTTGTCTGGACATTTTGTGTAGTGTTTAGCCTGTAGAGCAGCAAGAGGCAGGACATGATGTATAAATTCTATAAAGTCTTCGTCTTCTACGTGTACGGCTCCTCTTCTTCATCAACACGTCCACTCGCTCACTGGGAAGCTTCCACACATTGTCCTGCTGTTTCCTCACATGGACTCACTCTGACATGTTACACACATTTTACTAAGATCCAGAAAATGTCCAGAGACACTGACTCAGACATTTGTTCTCTCAGACAGAACCTGCAGAACATGTGAGGAACATGTTCCGACTTTTAATTTATCTCTAAAATTTCTCAACTCTTTTTTCTCTTTGTCTCTTCTCAGGCAAAGTGGGCGAGCCGGTCTACTCTCCTGGTCACAGCGGCTCTCAGACAACGTCGCCCGTCGCCCTGCCGCCGCTTCGTAACAACAACCATCACCTCCTGACGGTACACACAGCTGCAGTTATCGTGTTAGCATGCTGTTAGCATGTGGAGCAGTCAGCTGTAGCCACACGGCTAATAATAGCCCTCTGCTCTGGAAGGCTTTAAACAGCTGATTGGTTTATAGGCTGGTGTGAAGGGGACATGGACACACACACACACACACACACACACACACACATACTAACACACTGGACTAATGGTATAAAGGGGCTCACACAGCATTTATCAATGATATCATTACTATTAGAATTAGAAAGGATTAGCATGTTACAGCAGAGGCCTTTATGACATAATATTAGTTCACATACATACAGTGTGTGTGTATATATGTGTGTGTGTATATGTGTGTGTTGTCAGGTATGGGTGGAGTCAACAGAACCAAACACTTTGTTCTCATATGTCACTGTAACTACTGACAACACACACACACACACACACACACACACACACACACACACACATGCATGCACGCCGACCTGCTGTCTGTGTGATTGTTGCTTTTCCATGTTGTTGTAGTTCCTTATTACAGGGGGCGATGTGGCTCAGTTAAAAAATCTGCTGTTTACCACACCACAATAATGTGTAATAGTGTGTGTGTGTGTGTGTGTGTGTGTGTGTGTGTGTGTGCGCGTTCGTGCGTGAAATTTGAACTGAAACCAAATGCACCGCTGTTATCTGAAAGGACCCAGGTGTGCTGGGCACCACGGCAACAAGGAGTGACTCACTGAGCGAGAGACACAAAGGGAGGAAGGGAGAGAGAGAGAGAGAGAGAGAGAGAGAGAGAGAGAGAGAGAGAGAGAGAGAGAGAGATCCATTTATGAGAACTAGATTATCAAACTAATCGAGTCAATTCAAAGGAACAAATGGCACATGTGTGGTTGTTGCGAACAGAGTTCCTATGTTGCGTTCAAGAACATCCCAACATCCGAGTTTTGACAATATTTTGAGACGAGGTATACATTTTACTGAACCTGTAAACCTTGCGTTAACGTTAACAAAAAGTTGGAAGGAAGATCAGAAAACTTTCAGATCAAGATCATATGTAATGAAATCAGAAGATGCAGCTCTACCTTTCATGTTGTGCAGTTATTTTTAGGCTTCGGCTGATCTGATGTTTCACCGTGTTTCCCCTCAGGGAGGCTCTAAAGCCGCCATGTCGGACGCTGTGCAGCTATCGTCGCAGTCGCAGGTCCACATCACCCAGCTGTACGAGGACAACAAGCGTCCGGTCCTGACCTCCCAGCCCAACGGCCTGGCTCCACTCAGCTCCACCCGGCCGGGCCTGCCGCTGCCTGACCGGCAGACGTCGTCCTCGGACCCCGGCCACCACGGCCGCCAGGGCAGTGCCACCTCCAACAAGTCGACAGACAGCAAGCCAAAGCCCAACCCCCTGTCCCCGGAGCAGGCCATGAAGCAGTTCATGTCTAAAATGTCCTCGTTCGAACACCACGAGGTCTTCAGCTTCCCTGAGGGTGAGCATCCGTCGTAAGATGCTTGACTTGGTTGGTTGATGCTGACAACAGCAAACCAATAAGAGCTGAAATAGAATTAATTCAATCAATATTCACTGAATTGATATCCGATTAAGAGACAAATTAGGATTTACTTTTGTTTTTTGCAGCTTTGGAACTAAAACACTAATAAGCACAAACCAAAGATTGTTCCTGATTGGCACCAATAAGAATAGTAAATAATTGATCATTAATTATTACTGTTATACTCCCTTTCTCTCCAGTGTATTTTGTCGGTCCGAATGCTAAGAAGAGGTCAGGGGTCATGGGCGGAGCCAACAACAGCGGCTTCGACGATGATCAGGGATCCTACATCCACATCCCACATGACCACATCACCTACCGCTACGAAGTCCTTAAGGTCATCGGCAAGGGCAGCTTTGGACAGGTATGATTTCTGCTCATACTTTAGCTATTACAACTACTGTCTAAAACTAGTGATTAGACGTCTGCTGAAGGGATGTGTCAGCTATTTGTTGAAGAACCCTTTCTACTTTGCGTTAGAGAAGGTATAATCGATTTAGGATAAATGAGAGCGTCCTGTTTCTGCTCCCCCTGAAGGTGGTGAAGGCGTTCGACCACAAGTCGCAGACCCACGTGGCTCTGAAGATGGTCCGCAACGAGAAGCGCTTCCACCGGCAGGCGGCAGAGGAGATCCGCATCCTGGAGCACCTGAGGAAGCAGGACAAGGACTCGAGCATGAACGTCATCCACATGCTGGAAAACTTCACCTTCCGAAACCACATTTGCATGACCTTCGAGCTGCTCAGCATGAACCTCTACGAGCTCATCAAGAAGAACAAGTTCCAGGGCTTCAGCCTCCCGCTGGTCAGGAAGTTCGCCCACTCCATCCTGCAGTGTCTGGACTCACTGCACAAGAACCGCATCATCCACTGCGACCTCAAACCTGAGAACATTTTACTCAAACAACAGGGACGCAGCGGCATCAAGGTGCGAAAGCAAAACACTTCTGTGTTTGCTGGGTTAGCTATTGAAGGCATGATATTTAATCAATAAAACATGATCTCTTTCTATCTGTATCTCTAGGTCATCGATTTTGGTTCCAGCTGTTATGAACATCAAAGAGTTTACACCTACATCCAGTCCAGGTTTTACCGAGCTCCAGAGGTCATTCTAGGTAAGAAGAGAGAAAATCTAAGGAAATGGAAATTATTAATTGGCAGATATTTTAAAATCTTGATGGTCTGCCCTCTCCTTCAGGCTCCAGGTATGGGATGCCTATCGACATGTGGTCCCTGGGCTGCATTCTGGCTGAGCTGCTGACCGGGTACCCGCTGTTACCGGGTGAGGATGAAGCCGACCAGCTTGCCTGCATCATCGAACTCCTGGGTATGCCCAGCCAGAAGCTCCTTGACGCCTCCAAACGAGCCAAGAACTTTGTCTCGTCCAAAGGGTATCCGCGGTACTGCACCGTCACCACGCTGCCCGATGGATCCACTGTGCTGAACGGAGGACGATCACGGCGGGGGAAGGTACGCAGCCCGCCGGGCGGCAAAGAGTGGAGCGTAGCGCTGAAAGGCTGCGATGACCCGCTGTTCCTGGACTTCCTCAAACAGTGTCTGGAGTGGGACCCGGCGCTCAGGATGACGCCCAGCCATGCTCTGCGCCACCCATGGCTGAGGAGGCGACTTCCCAAGCCACCAGCAGGAACCACCACCATGGCGGAGAAGACCTCATCATCTAAACGGGCCACCGCCACCTCCGACAGCGCCATCACCTCCATCTCCAAGCTCGCCACCACCTCCTCAACCACGACATCCTCCTCCTCCAAAACCAGGACTAACTTGGCAGCAATCACCGATGCCAATGGAAACATTCAGCCTAGGACGGTCCTGCCCAAACTGGTCAGCTGAGAGTGAATGCACCCCACTCGCTGTGGTGGAAAGTGAGAGCTGTGCTCCCCGAGCAGCCGTGAGTAACCAGCTGGACCTGAATAAAACTGGTTTGTCCAGTTTTAAGAGCATTTGTTTTTTTGAAACTGGTTTTCACAGCGTTGTTGGGGTGCATTCAGGACAAATGCAGTCATGGAGGCTTTGCACTGGGTTGTTAAAACGTGCAGAATGGCTTTGCTGGGACGTAAACTAAGCTGAGGGGAACTTGATTGATGAACTGGGGCGCATTGTCAGTCTTGACAATTTGTTGTTTTACGTTGTGAGCAGCAAGAAGTGTTTGAAATGATCGTGAGGCTGCTACGACAATCAAAACACACCACATCGCTCTGTAGCTGCGAACACACAAACACACTCAGACAAACATGGTGCTGATGGGGGGAACAAGGCTTTTTTGTTTTTAGTACATATTCTATTTAGCTCAGTTTACAGTTAATAAACGGATTAGACACCAAAAAACACTGTTATTGATTTTAGTCTTACAAGGTTATATCTGTTAGACAATAACAGCCTCATAGAAAACATCTATGTAGTTAACTGACAAAATAATGCAGATATATCCTTATAACACTAAAGCTACGGCAGTGATTCGCTGGCTAGTCTTTGTTTCATATCTCAAGAAATAATGTTGCATTTCAGTTTGGGGAACACGAGTAAAAGTAAATACCGAAGTAAAAAAAATATTCTAACGAACCCGACAGAACCATCATCTACCTGTTAGCTGGCTAACTTTCCTAGCTAGCTGTTTTACAGTGTTGCTAGCTTCGTGCCTCTCAGCTGGCTAACTACTAACTGACACTGGTCAGTTGGTAGACAGCTACTTGTTTGTGTTTAGCTGTTACATTGCTACCTATTTACACCTAACTGGCTAGCAGTCAGCCTAGCTTTAGCTGGCTCACTATTAGCCTTTTTTGGCAGACAGGTGGCTAGCCTTAGCCTCCTTTAGCCATAGCCTGTTAGCTCTCCACTGCCCAGCCTTACGAAGCACAGATCGAATGACTTAACATTTTTTACGCCTCAGATTTATATGATTTTTACGTGTTTTTAAGTTTTGTGAGGGTTAGCAGAGAGAGTGAAGAGGTGAAGAGCGAGAAAAAGAAAAGAAGAAGGTGTGTGATTATTGTTTATAAGACACAAAATGGCTGCTAAAGGAGGAGAAAGAGGAAAGTGGACTGAAGTTGGTTTTTATGGACAAGTTTTAACAAAGGGCTCTGATATGTGTTAGAAACCAAAGTCTTGTTTAAAGTCGTGAAGCGTTTATTCAATATCGTTTATATTTCGTCAGCCACTATTGAAAGACCAGATAAAAAAGCTGGATAGAAAAATTCCAACTCATGAATTTGAATGGTATTTTAAGGACTCCACAGTCTGTTAGTCACAGACGTCCTGAATTATTCCAGATATGAGGGCAACGCTAATCAAAGGAAAAAAGACCTTCAGCCACACGGGAATCACATGAGACCAAATGCTCTCCCTTAATGTCACAGCACAGAGCAGGATGTGTTCGCACGACTGTTCCGGTTTGAGGGTCGAGACCGGAGAGGATTGAATGTTTCTTCCTTCTGGCTGTTTGGAAAGCAAAGCAGCTCTAAGGATTTCACAGCTTTAAAACCTCCGTTAAAACGAGACCCTGTGTGATCGGAGAGGCCGTTTGTCTGAAATCATAAATATGTTTTACGAAGCGTGTTTTTGTAACTTGAGCTTGGCAGCAGCGAGACCCTCACTTTGGCCCTGTGCAGAGGAACGTGAGTCATATTTTTGGACTAAAGACTGTAACCGTTAGTCTGAAGCTGTCCGCTGTGTATATAGAGATTTATCTGGTTCAGCATGGACGTGTGAACAATGCAACAGGGAACCAAGACTTTTATTTCTACACTGATCAAGTGCTTCAATAAGAGTGAAGATTAAGACGAAAAAATTTAAACCAAGGAATTCATAGAAGTAGAATCCCGTTTTTCGACTTAATAACTAACATAATAACGTTAGCATGTGATTGTGCTGGACTATGTTCCAGTTTTAATTCAGGGTTTTAATTCAGAGTAATAAACTGTCTGAGAGTATTATGACTTTCAACCGTATTTAGTAAAAATAACAATTTAAGAGGGTCCAGTCACACCAGCAAAGTTTCTCTGAGATGCTCAAAAGCAGATAGTCCTGTTTTCTACGTCCACACTACTATGTTTTAGTTTTAAAACGTATCACTGTTGCTATGGTTACACCTGCCGTCCACAGTACTTTGGAAATTTCCAGCCTCTAAATCAGAGACTTTTATAAACACTACTGGTCTTGTTTTATTTTGAAAACTCCAGTGTTGTTTCAGTCTGGGAAATGTTTAAAAAACACGTTCTCTTCCTGATTGGTTCTCATCAGTCACATGACTCGACGACCAGCGGTGAATACAACGCGTTGCTAACACTTCCTGTCGGTAACAGTTCCACCTCGTCATCCCTGCTCTTACTTTTCACTGTCGCTGTTCTTCGTTCGTTGTATTTTCTGTAACGAAGCGACCAACCGCAGAGAAGACAATCTACTTCCTGTTTACACCACATGACCAGTGTACGTGTATGGTCATGTGACGTCTTGTGTGTTAGTGTAGAGTATTCCGAGAGGAAGTGGATCTAAAACGCTTGTGTGGATGGAGGTCATTTTTGTTTTAGACGTATTAGTATGGATGTAGACTACGCAGTCAAAATACTTGATTCCAGAGTGAATATTCGTAATAAGTGTGATTATAAGACGGAAAACTCCCAAAGGTTACGCTGAACACAAACTGGATAATTCTCCGTAAACTCTCAACTTCAGCAACATTCACTGCTGCAAACAACCAATCACGGGACTGGACCCAGATTCTGTCGAATAACAAACAAAAGATTCTTGTATGAAGTGTTTGAAGTTACAGAACAGAAATACAGCACAAGATAATAACAGAATCTGAGATGAAATCGTGAACTACATGATCCAAATCATAAAAATGACCAGTTCCTATAATGTGTAGACTGATCAAACTGGTCATTTATTGATCAGTATTAGTTAATGGATCAATCAGTGAGATTGGGGCGGAGAGGGGGGGGGGGGTTGAGCGATGCTTCTTATTTATTTACTCCACTTTAATTGATATTTATTACTCTAATCTACATATTTACTATGATGTGCAGTTCATACCGTATACTTGAATGTGTGTGTGCGTCAGATGTATGTAGCAGTGTGTGTCTGTGTGTGCGTGTGTGTGTGTGTGTGATGTCAATGTTAGGACAGGTTTTCTGAAAAGCTTGTTCCCTCACACAAACACACATTTATCGATATAAAAACACAAATGTATCTTAACGCACTCTGAGAAGTGGATCACGCCAGGACGAGGAGGATGAAGAAGAGGAGGAGGAGGAGGAGGAAGATCCGAGGGCTGGTCGTGTGACGACGTCAGCCTGACAAATGTGTTGTAATGTAGCACACGAGAAGAGGACGATGACAATGATGTGACGCACATAAGGAAGTTCTGACGCAAAACACAGACTACCTGCTCCGCCCACCTCAGGGGAAACTCTGCCCCCAGTGGACGGAGGAGGAGGACGCGTGGGCCGGTCCTCTTTGATGTTTGTTTTCTAAAGATTTGATTGATTGGTTTGTTGAGTATGTTTTTTAAGTTTTTTATGTTTTTTAGTGAGAAGGAGCGCTGAGAGTCGTAACTTTGTGCCTTCAGTATCTCATCGCCATGCTGCGCCCGCCTAGCACACACACACACACACACACACACACACACACACACAAAGTGGCGATGTCATAGCAACTATCACTAGTTCTGGTGCAACTTACGATTTTATCCTTATGGCTCAGGTTACCACAGAAATTTCCACCAACATAAATAACAGTGATTTCATATCAGGACTGAGGAGGTTCGTTCATTTCATGGACTGAAGGTTGATTCAAATACTCTGATGAAGAATCCTCGTGAACATCCATGAATAATTACTCCTGCATCTCTTAACTTTATGATTTTATGTTTTGTAGTGTACGTTAGAATTTCTCACAGAACCACATGCTTTGTTTAAATGTCAGTTTTCTTCTAACCAACAGTCTGAAGTTTTTTTAATTTAGAATCTTGAATTTGCTAATTTCAAAATTCCTGGATTTTATAATCTCAGAATAGTACGAGTCACAATTTTGACCCAAAATTTTGTGAGAATGAATTCTATCAAATCATTTGACACAAAGTCACAATTTAGATTTTATGAACTGATACATTTTTATGTGTGTATTTTTATTTTTCCCAAGTAGAAATCCACCTTTCAGCAGAAATGGGCTGAAGTTTTTGTGGGCGGAGCCAGTTCACAGGCCAACGCACTGACCACAAACTGTAGCTTTAAACTGCACTGACATCTACGTGTGTGTGTGTGTGTGTGTTGGGGTGAGTTGTGTAACATGGCTGCACAATGTACAGACACATATCAGCCAACTGTCGCCTCGGTAAAGACGGGCGACGCCTGCTGACGACAGGGCTAAGCTAACACTAGCCGATCGACCGCTAGCGTCCAGCCGCTAGCTGCTGCACTGACGTTTATTTTCTCTACAGTGAAGCTAACACTAGCCTACAGCTAACTGGCTGCTAGTAGCACATAGCACGTTTTTACCTGCTAGCTACAGTCACGTTGAGCTCCTCACAGTTGTGCTCATGCAAACTGTTAGCGTTAGCATTAATGTGGTTTTAAAGCGTTCTTTTTTCATGTTGGTACCTCAGATTACTCAGTTATCATTATTAATATTATCATTATTAGTGTTGTCATTGTTGTGACTAACACCCAGGGCATTTGGTTGAATCTACCAAAGTGCATTCCTTTACAAAGCTAGCTAAAGCTAGCTGCAGACAGACAGACAAACGAGTGGATAGAAGGTCCAACAGAAATTACGTGAATACGGAGGCCATCAGAGGAGAAGCAGCTTCCGCCTTTCTGAGGGAGGAACTCGCCATTGGACGTTACGTTTTTGTTTTTTACAAAAAAGATGAACTGACTGCGGTCGTCTGGTTTAACTGATGACCTCTTGGTAGCATGTGTGAAAGCTCGTTAGCCATTTAGCTTCTATTGGGAGATCTCTACAGCCAGAGGTTAGCCACTGTTAGCGTGAAGCTACACTAAATTTCTGTGATGTTTGACAGCTGCGTTTTATTGTGGATTTTATTTGTAAATAATGTTGAAAAATGTTTGAATAATACATTTTTGGGGTTGAATGCGCTGCTGTGCCACCGCGGCCAGTTTTACAATGTACTGTATCTACTGTACAGAACACAGACGTCGACACTTTTCTAGTGAGCCTTTGTTAAATTTTATTGTGGTGAAAAATTATTATTATTATTATTATTAATAAAACAGTTTTATTGTTCATTTTAATGTGTTGTTCTTTCAGTGAGTCACTAAGTAAGTTGGTCAAGGGGTTAGGGTTGGTCCAAATTAACATGTTCAGATTTTAGCGTTATATCTTTATATGTTGATCAAATACAAACATTTGCGATGTTTAGCTTGTCAGCTAACTTTCCATTTACTGGCCACTAACCATCAATTAACAAGATATCAATATTTTTTTTTAAAGCTAATTACGAGAATGATTTCTCATAAGTATAAGAGTTAGTGGCCTACAGTACAGAACAAGCATATTTTTATTTTAAATAATACAAATTTTGGGCCGACAGAAATATCTGAAATTCTATCAAATATCTGCACACGGACGCTCCGAGGATGCTGCTGTTACCATGACAACGTGGGGTGCCAAAGAATGCAGCGTTGTCAGGGAGAGGAATGTGACATCACAGCTCAAGGAGGAAGGAAA
>NC_047173.1:17351122-17361122 GCF_009819705.1 Hippoglossus hippoglossus
AGGACACTGCACGCCCACCTACACATGTTACTAGCTGTCAATCACACTGTTGTATCCCCCCCCCCCCCAATACACACGGCGCTTCATGGTCTATTTGACTCTAAATGATTTCGACAGGCTAGTTTTCTCTAAAATATGATATCATGCTCTCACAGGAAATGACAATCATAACTCGTGACCCAGACTGAAATATTCACAGACTGTTGTGTAAATAATGTGTGAAAATCAAGTTTCTGTTTCATCACTTATCTGGTTTCAGTGGTGAGATAACGATCGGAGTCGTTTCCTTATCGACACGTGAAACAAACTCTCGCTGCAGTGAAGCCGTTTGATTTATTCTCATTTCTTTGTTGTGGTTTTCTGATCATCACGTCCACAGACCGTAAATAAAAAGATGGACGACGTGACGGCTCCCAAAAGTTAAGACAAAGGGCCTTGATTACCCCCTGGTGGCTGGCTGTAGTATAGGTCATAACCCTGCCTCCTCCTTGTTAGCAGCTGCAACATGGACCAAACAAAACAAATCAAAGTAGAAGTAAAATAACAATTGATTTGATTTCATATTTAAAATGAGGCCCAGTGATGTAGGAGGTGGACGGGCTCAGACGTAAAGGAAACATCGGCAGGAGAGGAAACAAGGAGAAAGACCCAGATGTTGGAAAACGTCCTGATCTCACAAAGTTAGAAAAGTTCTTCCCTCACTCATGATGCGTCCTCGTGACTGAGAACAACCTCCGTCACTACTGAGGAATTCAAACCTCTACACAACTAAAGACTATCAACACAAACTATCGCTTTGAAAAAATGATTTAAAAGATTTTTAACATATCTAAATCTATTGTAATAGTTGTGAGGTCCCTTTAAGACTGTTTAAGTTCATTGACCACACACACACACACACACAAACACACACAAACACACACAAACACAGGGGAAACACAGCTCGGATTCTTAGAAGCCGCAGCCTCTAACACACTCTCATACAGGCCTCAGTGCATTGTGGGTAAGGGCTGTGAGTTACTGTAAAAGACGGCTACCTGCTGTTTACCAGAAGTGATGTCACAGGAAGTGATGTCACAGGAAGTGATGTCGCCGCTGTGTATTCTGCAGAAATACCCCGAGCAGCCGGGCTGAGCAGCAGCTGAGCGTCAGAGCAGAGCCACCGAAGTTCAGAGTCATTATCATTTCTCATGAATCAAATAATATGTTTTGTGATCATTTAACTTAAATAGTTTACTGACGACCTTTGTAACGTATATGACATTTTAATGAAAACCTTTCTTACACCATTAGTCTTTAATTTAATCACCCATTCAACTATTTGAAGTTTTCATTTCTAATAGAATGTGCTAGTTTGGACGTAAACCTGTTTGTACGGACGTAGATCGACACCGACGTGATCTCAGACGTTAAAGTTTAACAGCCACAACAACAAAGTGCTAAAAGTCACGAAAATCACGATAAGAGCCAGACGAGGTGAGGTTCACTCTGTTTTATTCACATTTTTCCTGCATGTGCCAATCTATAAATACACAATAAATAAATCAACCGTCAGTCAATAGATTCAGTTTTAAATATAGACTTTAAATATGAAAATAAATATAGAAAACTACAACATGTCAGTAAAATACAAAAGATAATCAGAGAATCAAATGTTTCCAGGTGAAACTGAGTCAAAGTCTCTGGACCCATTAACCTGTTCAAGTATAAAAACACCAAACTACCTTAAATAATACATAAAACTCCAATATTTTCAAAAGGCTTAGACTCCTGGTTCACTGTGATATGATCCTTTAAATATTATCTTAATAAAACAGAACAGAAACATTATATTTCAACATCTTAAACATTTATCATTAACTTTCCAACAATTAAATTTTTGCTTTTCACTTTTGTTTTGGTCGATGTTGAGTTTCTTGGCGTCTCAGGCTCACTGATGACCTATGACCTTCCTCGCTTGTCTCCGCCGCCGCCTCGTCTGCTTCTTGATGCTGCTCAGTGAACTCGCCTCCGCGTACAGCCACGGCAGCTCGCCCAATGCCTTGCTCTGGATGGTGCGGTCATCCATCTGGCGGAGAAAGACACGAGTGTAAGTTCCCACAACAGCATCACACAACCACAAGTCCTGTGTCACTTTCAGTAAAGCTTCCATTATCTACATAACATTATTCAGAGGTTTCTCTTTCCAGCCGGCTGGTAAAACCTCTGTAGAATGTCTGGAAGAGCAGGAGAGTCACCGCGAGTGTGCGTGTTGACGACGTTTCTAACACGGGACACACGCAAACATAAATAAACTAACAAAAAGAAATCAAATATCTCAGGAATAAAAATCAGAGCCAAACACGTGGACGACGCCGACGAAGACTTGCAGAGAGTTTTTGGTGATAAGAGTGAAAAATCTCCTGCTACGTTGTTCATGAGTGAAAGAAAAACTCCGGAGAAAGTCCAGACCGGATTCTGTGGACGTGCTCCGGAGGTCATGTGTGAAAGCGGCTCATGTCTCTACCTGGACTTTCCCGAGGTCGTGCAGCCTCTGCAGCAGTTTGCTCTGCTCCTGGTAGCGATGCCTCCTCAGGTCCTGGATCTTCCCCAGAATGTACATCAGGTCCGTCCTGACCTCATCATCGCCGGCCCCCGGGACAGCGTTGGCAGCCGAGTCGAGACCCTCTCTGCCCCCGGCTGTCGGGGGAGTCAGGTTCGGCCGCTGCTCCAACATTTGGCCAAACAGCTTTTCATACGTCTCCAAAACGCCGCCCATGAACGTCATCTTTTCAGCAGATGATAAATGCGATTTCTGGAAGATGATTTTAAAATTGCTGATGAAAAACTGAGACTAAGCTTCAGATCCTGAATTATTTCCACATCAAATAAGATTTCAAGTCTATGTAATAAAATGAAAACAAACCCTGAACAGAAATGTAGAGCATAACATTTTAAGTTGACATTTGTTAATAAATCAAATACAAAGGTATCGTGTGTCAAACCAGCCGCTGAGCGTTTGTCAAAGTTTCACACAATGAAAAAAAAAAAACCCCATTGTGGTTTCCCCACACAGGAGATACAATAAGCAGAGTGGGCCTGAAGGAAAATGTTGCTCGGTAAATGTCATATTTTAAACCTTCATGTGAGGTTGGAAGATTAATTGGATGCAAGAGCACAACAGAGGTCAGAGGTCGACTTTAAAATTCAATCTAAAGATTCACATGAATAAAAGAGCCTGAAATGCTCCGGAGGCGTCGTTCAACAGCAACAATATGAATTTCTTCACCATAATAAATATTTTTCCTTAAATCAATTGAATGAAAGATCGTCATTATTCAATTTAATGACTCATCCGCGTCTAAATAAGGTTTGAGCTCAGATGAGTCACATGAAGTTTCAGGACTGGAACAAATTCAAAATGGGAAAACCCACAGTGTGAGTGTGTGTGTCTGTGTGTGTGTGTGGTGGTGGGGGGGGGGGGGGGGGGGGGGGCATGTCTATCTATAGTTATTAGGCCAATTTTGGTTCAATCCCGTCATTGTGAGGACATTTTGACAGGTCCTAACAAATTGTCTTTTTGAGGGTCAAGACTTGGTTATAGGGTTAGAATCAGGTTGAGGTGAGGGTTGGTTATTTAGTTGTGATGGTTGAGGTTCGGGCAGAGGGATGCATTATGTCCATGAGTGTCCTCACAACACTCATGGACATAATGCCGGACTCGTGCCACATCTGGGCCAGAACAACGTCACAAGCGTTCGTCCCACTGATGCCGGAACGCAGCCGACCAAAGTGGCCACGTCATATCTTGACTGAGGAGGTTTTTCCTCGTGACCGGAATGATCCCGGATTCCTGATCTGATCAATAAGTAAATCTGTCAGAGTGTGTTTGAAGAGCGACACACACACACACACACACACACACACACACACACACACACACACACACACACACACACACACAAGATGGTGACTTTGTTTACCTCCATACTGTCGACCAGCGGCTCCCTGGGGAACACGGGCGTCCCGTTGTATCTCTCCAAGGCCCCAATATTCTAAAGAAGGGAAAGAAAAGATGTGTGAAATATTTTTCAGATCACAGGTGAAAATAATCAACTTTATTTTTCCCGTCTAAAACTTAAAGCATAAAGAGACATCAGAGTTTTCAGAGGTTTCAGAGAGATGGACTGAAGGTGCATTCAGGGACAGTCTGACGATTCCAGAGTCACTTGTCACTTTTGAACTAATGAGTCACAGTATTTCATTCAGAAAATTGAAGCGTGTGAATGTTTCCACTGTTCTGCAATCTGTTGGTGGTGATGCATTCAAGGACAGTCAGACTTCTGAGACCTAAGAGTCAGCTGTTGCTACTGAGCTCTGTTACTCTGCTCTTTCTTAGTTTCCTGCCAACTTACAAAAAACATTCCAACATTAATTTATTTCACTGACAAGCTGCATGTCTTTGCACTAAAAAGCTGCAGGGAGCTTGTCAGTCAGAAGGTCCTTGAATGCATCAGGCAGAGCGGCCCTGCTGAAATTTACATTAAGTTATTTTCAAAGGTTTTAAAGGAATTTATCTTAAATTTGGACGATGAGTTTAATATTTAGACAAAACCCAACAGACTCGTCCTTTAAATGTAAAACAAGTGCAAAGTACAAGTGTGCGCATGTGTTTGTGGTGAGAAAGCAGCAAAAGGAGGAAACTGGAAGTTAGAACCACAGAGTTAAACACAGTCAGCTGTACTCTAATCTCTGAGTAGTCTGAGTAGTATGAGTAGTCTGAGTAATCTCAGTACTCTGAGTACTCTCAGTAATCTGAGTACTCACATAGGTACGCAGGAGGTTCTGGATGGTTCTGTTCATCTTTTCAGGGATGTGCGATCCTCTGACCTGACACACACAAAGACACAGGGACAGATAGACCACTTCCTTCGCCGTGGAAACCATCATATCGCCGCTTGCAGTCGTCGGTGCAATTCCAAAGTCTGGACGGGCCTGGTGCGAGTGCCGGCGGTCGGATTGATGCCAAAGACGGAGACGGGCCGAGACTTTTCTGACTGATGCTGTGATGTTGTGAAGTTGCCTCAAAGTGCATAAGTCGTCCTGAATGCTTGAGTGAAAGCTTATTTATAACTCAGAGCGAGGGCGAGGCAGAGACACAGACACACAGGGGAGGGAGAGAGCGAGACAACGTGCGATGCCGAGATGATCAAGGTGTGAAAAATGTGGTTGTGCAGTTTCCTTTAAATTATCAAACTTCATAGAAGAGGCTGAGGGGTCTCCCACTCGCACTCGTCAAACACTGAACACCAGCTCGCAGCTGAACTTCAACTCACCTGCAGCTTTTATTAGAATCTAAGGTTTTACTGGTCAACGTGGGGACGCAGGTGATGGTCCTGATGCAGGCCTGCACCTGCACGCACGTTTATTGGAAGTTTCCTGAAAGCACTGCAGCCTGCGTCAGAAACCATCAGAAGATCCAGAAGCTTTAATGGAAACTGCTGCATCTGTGGTTTTAGTATGAGCTGAAGGTTCCTATGTTTTAAATTAAAGCTGAATCAGAATCTGAGTCCTGCTGCTTTCAGACCTGCACTGAACTCCTGATAATCTCCTGACATTATGTCCGAGTGACAGACTCCGGACATTCTCCAAACTCCAGAGAAGTTCATGTCTGAAAATGACTCTTCTCTTGAGAACCTCCGGAGATTATCAGGAGTTCGGTGCAGGTCTGAAAGCAGCTTCAGGGAAAAACACAGGTGCACAGACTTTGTGTCGTATTCTGTGCAGCAATGAAATATGTGAAACCCACCACAGTTACTGACAGAGTTACAGACAGTTACCGACAGACTGACGACGCACGACCTGGGTTCACGTGTCGAGGTATAAAAGTTGAACTAGAAAGAAAATATTCTATTTCAGGTTTTAAAATTCTGGAGGGAACATTTTGTGTAATGCTGCTCACAAACAAACAAACACACAAATGTACAAACTGAACATTTCTGAACATCTGTTTAACAAAGTATCTATATTTGAATTATTGCCTCTGAATGAAGAAACGCTGACGAAGCATTTAATGTAAATTCCGTCAGTGTGACTGGAGACTGATGAGCAAGACGAGAGCAGGAAGTGAGGTCATGCAGCAGAGACCCCGCGCCTGGGCGTGAGGTGTTTCTTTGAGCGGCTTCTAATTTAATCCGAGAGAAACTGATGAAGTTAGAGGTTTTCTTGACAACCAAACAAACACACACACATTTGGAAAAACCCTGCAGGAAGCAGAGGAAAGTGAAAGCAGTGGAGGTCTGAGCTTCACAGAAAAGATTTTATTGTAAATGAGGAGAAGCTGCAGATGTTCAAGTGACACATGGGTCAATAGACACGTTTCCATGGAGACCGATGTTCCGATATTAACCAGATTAATACAATAGTCTGAAAAAGACACGTAAACAGCAAAGGTCATACTATGAATAATCAATAATCAAATTCAGATCTGTGGATTCTGATACTAGTCACATGATGTCGACACGTTCGGCCCAGTCACGCTCAACGTTAGAGACGTATACGGAGGAAGAAAGGAACCTTCAGTCCGTTCATTTCGTCAGAACCTGTGCACGTCTTCGGAAAGTTTACGGATACGTAGGAGACAGAGCAGTACCAGCAGATACCATCGGGGGGCCGTGTAGCCAATAGTTCGAGTGAGACGACCATAAGACACAAGGAGGACATTTTAACAAAGACAAAGTTTATCAACGATGTTTACGACTCGATCGCTTTGGCATCTTTCTTATTCGTCCTCTTTGTGAAGCACTTTGACAGCTGATTGAAAAGTTCTGTATAAATTAAGTTATTATTTTTATTATTATTGAATAAATTCAGTAAACTGAGTTTAAACTGAGCAGCTTGACTCAGTCGTACATGTGATTTATTTTAACCCCGGTTCCCAGGAAGGAAGATTGTTGACATTTAGATGTTAGAGGTGTGAAGCCTACAGTACACGGGTATTCCCTTCACACACACTTACACTCACACACAGACTCACACACACACACACACACACACACACAGACAAACAGGAAGAGGTTTTGCAGGTTTTGAGGGAAAATTTTGTTGAATTTTTACATGAAATTTTACAGAATTAAAAGACAGAAAACAGACAAACAAAACTTCCACTAAAAATGTTGTTGCTCTAAGTTTGGTTTGAATTAGTTAGAAATGTTTTCTAATTGACTTTTACATCCCACGTTTCTTCAGCTGTAAAGTTCCATGTAAATAAAGTTTGACTGATGTTATAAAAATATTATATTTCTATAAAAATAGTTTATCGACCTTCCGACCCCCCCTCATGCTGAGCCCCGTCACAGTGAATGAAAGCAGCAGCTACTTATCTGAGGCCCGGATGTTGAGTGTCGGTTTGAATCCGGTGAAGGGCCTTTACAAACTAAAGTAAGTCTTCAACCACGTCCGCCCGTCGGGTCAAAATGGCCGCGGTGAACACCTGAGTCTGTGATTGGCTGCGGAGGAAAATCAGGAAAAGGTCCCAGTGACGTTTCCACTTATAAACCTCAACCCTCCATTAAGGCTCCAGGGTCCAGCTGATGCTAACTGCAGCTGTGATGCTAACACTGTGGAGTTAGCATGAGAGGCGTTTAGAGGACACCCGGGAATCACAGCGCTGGCTAACACAGCTCGGCAGCGCGGTTCCAGAAGATCCCATTCAACATCAACCGTAATATTTAACCATCCGAGGTAGACTCACCTCAAGCTACGAGATTGTGTAACAACGTTCATTTCTCCCGTAGAAGCCACAAGTCTGTACGATATCAGTTGTGTTTAAATGGTGTTTGATGTTAGGAAGCACTACCCACAATCCTCAGGTGTAACAGCGACCGTGAAGATCCTGTTGGCTACAATCGGGTCATCCAGCGTAACGACACTAGGTTACTACTCTAGAAGCAGCTGTCAATCATCACGTCTCAGCCAGTTCTTATATCATCAAATAAATAATAAAAACCAAACTGATCAGAAACACTTGAACAAACATCAGGGAGATAAGAACGAGCTGAAACGACAGAAACATCTTTACAAACATTTATTTAACGTCCACTTTGAGTTTTTCACT
Source organism: Hippoglossus hippoglossus (assembly GCF_009819705.1). Taxonomy (NCBI): domain Eukaryota; kingdom Metazoa; phylum Chordata; class Actinopteri; order Pleuronectiformes; family Pleuronectidae; genus Hippoglossus; species Hippoglossus hippoglossus. The sequence goes on from NC_047173.1 coordinate 17,359,218, forward strand.
TTGGTCCATGTCCCATCTGCTGACATGGAGGAGGACATTTAACATTTCATTTTTTTTTCCGTCCCCTCCGACTCACAGAGGAAAACTCAAAGAGAATTTTCCGGTCGTCCACGTTCACCTGTGATGATTCAGTTTTTCTTTGGATCAAACTGAATCTCTCAGCTGACGTCAGCGCCCCTGTTCGCCCGAGGGGAAACCCCTTCACGCTGCTGTGGTTGGAAGTCAAGTTTGGTTTAAAGTGGATTCTAATGAGCTTTAAATAGATTTTATTATATCAGAGTAGATTATCTGACTTTATATTTCATTCAATTCATTAGGTTAGATGAGACTTTCTCAGATTAGATTAGTTCATATTAGATATTTGGTTCTAATAGATTAGATGAGTTAAAATCATATTATATCAGATTAGATGATATTAGTTAAGGTTACATTTGAATTTTCATAGATTAGATTAGTTCATATTGGATAATCCGACTTTCTATTAGATTAGATAAATTTAGATTTGATCAGATTATATTAAAATATGAGTTTATGTTTGATATATTATATTAAATTAGTTGATGTTAGATTAGTTTAGTTGCATTTCATAAAATTGGATTAGATTTGTTCCGAGTAGATTATCTGAGTTTATCTTAGATTAGATGTGAAGAGTTCAGATTATATTAGATCAGATTATATTAGATCAGATTATATTAGATCAGATTGCTTGAGATTAGATCATTTCAGATTATATTATCTGAGATTAGATTAGTAGTTATATTCAATTACATTTTGTCAGATTAGTTTGGATCAGAATATGATTTTCACTTTCTGTCGACGTTCATCAGTTTCTTTTATCAGATTATAAATATAAATAAATCTGATGTGATGCAACAAACTTTCCTTTGAGCTGCGTTCAGGAAACGTCTGAAATCTCACAACTGTCGATTCTTCTGTTTGTGAGTAATAAAGTTTTCTCTAAAAATCAAAGAAATGAGGGAAGATGAAACTTTGTGTTGATGCTGATTTCTGCTTTTATTCAAACAAACAAGATTCAGTCGTAAAATAACAACAAGAATATAAATTCAATAAATGTATCATAAGTTAAGAAAAATAAGTTAAATTAAATTAAATTAAACATAATTCTAATTGGAATAACAAATGACCTGAAGAAATGACCTTAAATTAAATAAATATGTGAAACATGGTAGACGTTGTCGTGGAAACCCGATAAACACATCACGACACGTTACGACATTATGAGAGATGTTCGGTTGTCATGGAGAACACATCCCAGCTCTTCTATTGGTCAGAACTAGTGGGCAACCCGCAATGCCGCCAAGTACACAAGCCCGAACTCAGCCAGAGCTTTTCTCTGGTCCATGGGGTCGTCGACCTGCAGACAGACAAAATATGATTCAGTGAAAAGTCCGAAAATTTTAAAATGATTCTCAGTATTTGTGAAATATTGGGAAAGAAGGAGGATCTTTCTTTTATGTGGAATTTATTTACAAACGTGAAGGTGAATAAAGTATTAAATGAAATGAAAGGGGATATAACATTACATATTATTTAATTACTAGTTTATACTTAAATTATCATTACATTCATATGCATATTAAGTTATGTCAAATAATTGTCTATTATTATATTTGTTGCATTATTATTATATATATTTTAACTGTTATATATATTGTATATATAGAGTATATACTCCTGCCTGCCTGAGGACGCTGGTGTTGGACATGTGCGTCCACGTGTCAGTGATGATTAATTTGATCCAGACAGAAATTTACAGGTTTACAGAGTTTTTTATCTGCTCATATCCAGGATGATGATTTAACGTGGATGATTTTTAGAAACATCTGATCAGCTGTGTGAGCGACAGTTTCCTCTCCAGACGTTTCATCAGTAACTGAAACCACA
>NC_047173.1:17366122-17396122 GCF_009819705.1 Hippoglossus hippoglossus
CACCACTACCGAGCTGAGTCATCACTTCAGGCACGAAGCCCGTCACCATGACAAACATTCAGCGATTGTCCGATAAACTTCACGACGTTCAGATTCGAGGAGACGCGCAGTTCAAGTAAAACAAAAGATTCTACATTTTAACATCCGCCACTGTCGCTCAGTGACCACGGCAACAAGGGGAAGTAAACTAACTAAATGACAGAGGCTTGAATTCCTTTTCACCTGCGGAACAAGAAATCCGATTGAAGAGAAACTAGAAAGTACAAATACTTCATTACTGTATTTAAGTAGATTTTTCAGGTATCCCAACATCCCAGTGCACGTCACTTACAACAGACACAACACCACGTTAAACACAGCGTTGATGACGAAGCAGAGCAGGAAGCACCCGCTCCATGTTAGCAGATGGGACATGGACCAAGCAAAAAGTCAGAGTGGATAGTATCACTACTGCAGAGGCTCCGTGTCCACATGAATTCACCAGCACAACATGGCAGCACCAGTATCTGACACATTTGAACAACTTGGGTTCATCTGGTGGAACAGAAATGTAGAAGTGTACATCGTCTGCATAACGTCGAACATCAGGTGAAGATACCAGAGGGAGAACGTGTTCAGATGATTTTCATTTTGTATTATTTTCTGTCTTTTGGCCTAAATGAGCTTTAATCACTTTATTATGCGGAGGTTTCCCCTCTTTGAAAGACAATTGTGCCAGTCTGACACACACACAGCCACACACACACACACACACACACACACACACACACACACACACACACACACACACACACACACACACACACACACACACACACAAATTCTGACTGTTGGCTTTCTAAGTAAATGTTAATTAACTGGAATTAACTGCTCATCTCCTTTATTTAAAACCAGTCTCCTTTGTGTGTTATTTTCCTAGAAGTCAAAACCAGAGTGTGGTCCAACCGTCAACACAAACACACACACAAGCACACACACACACACACTCACACACACACACACACACACACACACACACACACACACTCACCACATCCTTTAGTTGGATGTCGAGGACTTGACTTTCCCAAATACAACCCCCTCTGTCTGACAAGTCCCATCAGCCTCCGTCACCTCTGACTTCTGACATCATTAATATTCCATCGTATGTAAAGAGAAAAAAAGAAAATCACCAAAGTTCATGTTTGTTTGGAGGATAAAGTTAGAATATTAAAATTTTAATGAGTTTAAATTCGTAATTTTTGTAACACTCCTGAGGAAAATGTTAATGTTCCAATTATCCACGAGCAAACTTTGCTTGTTAGCAGCTTACATAAATATTGCACCATAAATCACTGGGTCATACCAGAAAGGCTGAAGCAGGAAAAACCTCATGAATTATGTACTAATATTACTTATTTATACTTTAATACTTATTACAATGATGAAAACTGTTTTATTTTTCTGTTTGAGACGCAAACTTGATGAAAGCGAGGCAGTGAAAGCGAGAGTAGAAGAAACAGTGATGTTAAATGTGTTCGTAAGCAGATTTAATATATTATATGTGTTCTAAGTATTTTATGACTGTGCTGCATCAGAGCTGACTCAGATGAGGATGTGTCAGCGCTTCGTGTGGAGGCGGAGCTCTCACTCTGGGTTTCGGCGGTCGTACCAGTGACTTTCGCTGGAGTTTCCGAAGCTAACGGAGACGACCATGACTCAGTTTTGCTTCTGAGTGAACTGCTCCTTTAATTCTTCCACCAAATCAAACGTTAAACTCTGAATCTGTGAAACTGTTTGAATTGAAGCGACTTGATGTTTCTTTTTCTGTCGTTTTCCTCCTTTAAATGTTTCTCTTCTCTTTCCAATAATCATCTGGTTTCTTTTTTGTTTCCGTCTCGTTCCCTTCTCACATTTAAATGTTTAAACTCATCTCATCTTTCTTTCTTAATTCCTCCTCCTCCTTCATTATTTTCTTCCTTTTCTTTCTCTCTCGAAGTTCAATTCAATTCAATTCAATTTAATTCAATTCAATTCAATTTAATTTTAAGTTCAGTCCTCCCATGTGTTGTAGTACCAAAGCCTGACCAGCAGAGGGGGTCAACACTCAAAATAGTATAATTAAAACATGTGAACAGTGATAAAGATTAAAAATACAGTTTATTTCATTTAGAAATTCATATAAATATAGATACAATAATACCTTTCATGTTATTTTAAATTCAATACATTAAAGTAACTTTTCAAAGAACTTTTAACATTCAGGTGAATATTTCATAATATTTTTATAAATATTTAAAGCTTTAAAAACTTTAAAACAAAATATAAAATATTAAAGATCTATGAAAAATGAAGAAGCAGAATTATGAATATAAAAGATCCTCTGAGAAACTTCAGCTGTGGATGGTCATGATGTTTTACCACCTCTTTGCCTCATGTCACTCAAAAGAACCACATTATCTTTTTTAAAGTAACATAAATATAAAATCATTTTGTCCAACAACATAAATTAAATTTTCAAATAACAAATTATTCAAGTGCATGAAAAGTCCAGTTAAATACATTTTTAACTGAAAATAATAAGCTCAAATGACGATGACGATGAAGATAACGGTGAAGATGAAGATGATGAGGATGAAGATGAAGAGGATGACGCTCTACAGGATGTGGTGCTGAGTGAGCTCGTCGATCCATCGGAGGATGAAGGTGAATTCTCCGACAGCCTTCAGTGCGACTTCATCTCTTCTCTTCTGCAGGAAGTGACATCAGCACATTTCATTGAGATCAAAGATTTCATTATAATATATATTTTATAGCATATTGGAAACAGCGTGTCGTACGAGGCAGATTGTAATAATATTATATTACATATAGAATAATATAGATGTCGTTAGCATTGGTAGCTGGTTTTAAACAAAGCATCATTATCTGTATCAAAATAAGTGGTAACAGTTGCCATAGCAACAACAGCAATAAACACATCGTGAGTAACATCAGTTTGAAATCAACTTGCAACTTTCAGTACGATAAATAAATAGCTGCTGTAGTAACAGCAGCAGGAAGAGAGGGGGCAGTGTTAGCAGCAGAAAAGATGTAACACTGTTGGTGGTTTTACACGTATGAGCAGTGATAGAAGGATCTATATATATATATCTATATATCTCTCTATATATATCTATATATAGAGAGATATATAGATATATAGATCAATTTTCCTTACCTTTTTGATTTTTCTCTCAAGTTTCTTGATGATTTTGAACGATTTGGAAGGTTTAGACGAAGAAACCTGAAAACAACGTAAACAAGAACGTAAACAATTTGTGTTCTCACACAGTGTTGCAGTGTGTGTTACAGTGTGTGTTGTGTTCTCACAGTGTTGCAGTGTGTGTTGCAGTGTGTTACAGTGTGTGTTGTGTACTCACACAGTGTTGCAGTGTGTGTTACAGTGTGTGTTGTGTACTCACAGTGTTGCAGTGTGTGTTGCAGTGTGTTACAGTGTGTGTTGTGTACTCACACAGTGTTGCAGTGTGTGTTGCAGTGTGTTACAGTGTATGTTGTGTACTCACACAGTGTTGCAGTGTGTGTTGTGTACTCACACAGTGTTGCAGTGTGTGTTGCAGTGTGTTACAGTGTATGTTGTGTACTCACACAGTGTTGCAGTGTGTGTTGCAGTGTCTGTTACAGTGTGTGTGGTGCACAGTGTGTGTTGTGTACTCACACAGTGTTGCAGTGTGTGTTACAGTGTGTGTTGTGTACTCACACAGTGTTGCAGTGTGTGTTGCAGTGTGTGTTGCAGTGTGTGTTGCAGTGTGTGTTGCAGTGTGTGTTGCAGTGTGTGTTGCAGTGTGTGGTGTACAGTGTGTGTTGTGTACTCACACAGTGTTGCAGTGTGTGTTGAAGTCGGTACAGCAGGTCATTGTAGTGAAGGGGGAGGAGCTTCTGAATGGCGTCTCTATTGAAAACACTCCTCTGGTAGATGTCAATCATTTCCCGCAACTCCAGCCAGCCAATCGCACGCTGAGGAGAAAACACACACGTTTATCATCGTTAATGCTAACAATGCTAGGAGCAGCTAGCAGGTGTGATGCTAACATTTGAAAAGTATTGATTGAGAGGAAGCTGGTGTGAGGTTTTGATGCCACGAATCAAAACAAAGTTTAAAGTTAGTTTCCTGTAGAATCTCCGAGCTGGAGGATGATGATGAGACTTCACAACAAACATCCCCTAACTCACTTCTGCTCTCAACAACTTCCTCGTTGAAATCCAAACTTCACGCTCCACTGAACAAGTTTCCGCTGCAGCGTGTTTGCAACACCTGTGAACCGCTGGTTTGACGAGTTCATGTTTGTGTGAACAGATGTGTTGTGTTGTGTTAAACTAATTAACTGGAGAAAGCTGATGTTGTGGTTGAGGTTCACCGAGCGGACACATCACAGCTGAAACCTCAGCAAAATATCTACTTCCACTTCTGACGTGTAAAACCAGACTCCATTCAAAAAAGGACAAATCCTCACTGGTGACATGTCTGTCCACTGAGACACGTTCACTGACCTCTGGACATTTGGTGCAGAACTTGGGCAGAAGTCTCTGACGCCTCGAGAAACCTTCTTCTTTCTGGAGAGGAAAACACGAAAACTCGTTTGTTTTATATTTATATCACAACAGAGTAAAATGTGTCGACTTCTAAAGACACTGAAAGCTTCGGAAACAGTAAGTTGACATTCAATTCAAATCTTCAAACGTAACAAGTATGAAAGTGTTTATGAGGTTTCTGGGCAGTAAAAGTGCTTTGTGTGTTTTCAGTCAGAAACTGTTTGATCTGATAAGAAACTCTTTGATCTGATAAGAAACTCTTTGATCTGATAAGAAACTCTTTGATCTGATCAGAACATTTGTTCACAATTGTAATTTTTTATTTTTTATTAGTGACTGATGATCTGTGCACTTTATTTTGAAAGCCCCTGTTTAATTGATCAATAGAGAAAACTCATCAATACAATGAAAACATCCGATCGTTCTCTACATCAGCTTAATGATTCACTTCATGATGATTGACATGTTGATTGTTGTGGAACTAAATATGATCAATTATTTATTTTGATATTTTTAAATAATAATATATTTCTAATTAATAATGAATCTGTCATCAGCTCATCACCAGTTGAGTAAAGTTTTGTATTAACTGCTACTAAAACAATTGATCAACTTTATTTTATTGATTGATTATTGACATTTAATTCAAATTGATGCTGATTAGCAGACAATCATTAAGAGTAATTATGAGCATTTAATAAATAGTCAAATCAATATATAAAAATCATTAAAATGTATTGGACTCATTTCATTTAATCTGAAATATTGATGGACAACAAAAATCAATAAATGTTAATATTGACACTTTGACTCACTGATCCATTGATCAAATCAATAAGAGTTGAATGATAGAACAACAACACACAGATTGATCGATGAACCGATAATAGATATTATTAAACATGTATTAATAGTAATTGGACACAAAATAATCAATTCTATTATTATTGACCTTTGATTGATGATAAACTGACGAATCCATGATTATCATTATTGGCAGTTAACTGAGGTGATGATTGATTGACAGTGACTGACTTCAGATCTGAACATTGCTCTCACCGGCAGGTTGGCGATCAGCAGGGTGTGTCGGCTCCACAGGTCTCGGATCAGCTCGGCCGGGATCTCCTGTCGGCAGGTGAGCCCCCGCTGGGCCGTCGCCGTGGCAACAGGGAGGAGGCTGAGGAGAGCGAGAGCCGACGCTCGGACGAGGAGGAGGAGGAGGAGACGCATCTTCAACTGCAGCAGGTTCAGTTTGTCCTGACACTTTTATACCTCCTCTCCTCCTCCTCCTCCTCCTCCTCTCACCACTCCCTCTCTTCTTCTCTTTCTTCCCTCTCTGCTGTTTCAAAACTTTCCTGATGTCACAGCCGGAGTCTCCCCACTGATGTCACCTCCCTTTCTCTCCTCTTCCTCCTTTTCAACCCCTCTCTTCTCTTTTTTTCTCCTCGCCCACTCTCCTCCCCCTGGTTCACCTTTGTTTTATTTCTTCCCATATCCTCTTTCCCCTCTTTTCTTTCTTAATTCTCTCCTCCCTCCTTCCCCTTGTCTCTACTTCTCCTCTTTTCTCTCCCTCCTCTTTCCCCACTTTTCTGTAAATTCCTCTTCCTTCTTCTCTCCTCCTCTCTTCACCTCCTATTTGCTTTCATCCTCCTCCTCTTCACTCCTCTTCTTCCTTTGTCCACTTTATTCTCTTCGTCGTTTTTCCTCCTCACTTCACTTCCTTGTGGTTCTTTTTTAATTTCTCTCCTCCCCTCTCTCTTTTCTTATCTCCTCTGTCATCAGAGCCTGGCGGCGGCGGCGGCGGTGGCGTTGAAGATGTCGTTTGTGTGAAACCTGGTTTTTGTGTTTAGATTTTGTGGTCAGATAAAACTAGGTTGTGACTGTGAAGAGATCAGTGACTCAGCAGGTTCGATTCCCATCTCGACAGGTTTCAGAAAGTGCCGAGTCGACGTCCGACCCAGATCCGAGACTCCGTCTGTCTGCACCACAAGGAGGTCGATTTCTGCCAGCTGAGGCATGATGGGAAATACTGCAGCAAACATGTTGATGAAGCCAATTTGTGTTTCAATGAGTGTGATGATCAACTGGTTATTACTTTAAAAAGTATAGTTAGAAAGTTAGATAGAAAAGAGTCTAAAGAAAATTAGGACATTTCAAGGTACACACGTCAAAATAAAGGATGTTTACTAGAACCAAGACTCGTTCTTCAGAGTGAGGCCATAGAAGAAGTATTTCTGTAACGTTCTGTAAAGAACCTCTTTTAAGTGGTTTAATGGTTTGTAGTTTTTCACAATAAGATGTGAAATATCAGGAAGCACTGGATGTGTTTATTCACCATGTGTCAGTAACTGGGTCAAACTCTACACCAGATCATCTTGATTATTATTATTATTAACTACTTATCGGACTGAGACGACGTTCACAGATGCTGATCTCCATCACGTCAAGGTTATTCCCCTCCTCTTCAACTATTAGTCTTCAAAGTAAAAGCCTAACGAGCTTTATTTTGAAGCTTGGGTCTGAAGATTGTGTCGTTGTTTAACAGACTCTGAAATAGTCGACTTGTAATGTACGAAAAAACAGCATCGGTTCAGTGAATCATTCAAACTTATATAAATAAATATATAAACTACACACGTGAAAAAACACATTGCCAATAAAATGTTCAGTGCAGATAAAGCAGGCAGGATGAACACACAGACAATAAGAAGGGCCAGAATGTTGTAGAAGAGTTTGAGGACGACTCACTAAAGACGTATCAACACAGGACAAGAGAAACACAACATTTACTATATAATACACAAATTAGAGAACACAACATTACAAACACACACGTGTACAAAGGAACACGTGTAACGTCTCTGGTGGGACTTGATCCTGCAGCGTCTTCACACTCTGCAGTGATGATGTCACTGGCCTTGACACTTTCCTGCATCGAGCAGGTTTTGTGTCTCGACGTGCGGTCGGATCAAAGTAGGTTGCATCTTTGTCGACTTGGCCGGGAAACGGTGACTGTGCAGGTTGGCTTTCAGTAAAGTGTTCGACCCATTTTACAGTGTCACAACGTGTCCTGGTCAAAAAACCTGTTTCCTCTCACCTCTGCTTCACACACAAGTTCAGAGTCAACACACACAGACACACACAGACACACACAGACACACACACTCTGTCACCTCCCTCTGTCTCAGTGGGGATTTCTCTGGCGGCTGTAGCTTCCTCAAGCAGCGACAGTAAATCAGTGACTATCTCACAAAGAATGTGAAGTACGAGGTGAAGGGTCGAGGAAGAACTTCACATGTCCACTGAACCGGAGCCGACAACGACGGAAAGTACAAGTTGGAAATATTCCAAATTTTAAAAGCTTCAGGGTTTCTGTGGCGACGCGAGAACCTGAATCTCCTGCTCGGTCAAATCAAACTCTGCTGTGTTGCAGCTCGTGAAGGTTTGATTTTGATATTTGCAGAGAAACGCTGATCTTCACACGTTTGGAACATTTCTGTCTGTATCTAAATTACTGAAAAGACGTTTCAGTGGCGTTACTGAGAAACTCAATTATTGCCGTCAAACTTTAAACAGACGTTCATGTTCCCCTGAGGATGAGTTGTGATAAATTAGCTGATCCTGTAACTTGACATTTAGCGCCACCATCAGGTCAACATGTTAATACGTCCGATAATCTAAATTAATAAAATGTTGACATGCTAACAATGAAACTTGAGTCTGAGCAATTTATTAGTTGTTCCAGTCTTTCACAGAGTTCTGAATTATGGGAATTGTAGTTTAGAAGACGTGAGGCCTGAACATATTTAAGAGTTTCTAAAAATATGTAGAAAACAAGGAGCAAGAGGAAACGAGGAGGAGTTAACTTCTGTGTGGAAAAGAATAAAACAAATTAATATAAACGAGGAGAAAAGGTGTTTCAAACAAGAAGGAGAAAATATGAAACAGGTCAAAGAGCAAAATATGGATTTAAACATTGTTTTTAACTTTTTGTTCAGTTTCTCCTTTTATTAAATTAAACATGACATAAAGACATAAATCAGATAAATCTGGATTATAGACTGTATGTATTATATATATAGACTGTATATATCAATATACAGTCTATGATCTGATGTCGTCATACAAAACACATGATAAGATCAGAGCTGCTGCTCTTTGTTTGGACAAGTTTCTATTAATAGTTCAGGTGTTGAATGTGATCATGTGACCTGCTCTTCCTGTAACACCACAGGGTTCTAAATATAGATCCTTATAACACACACACACACAGACACACAGACACACACACACACACACACACACACACACACACACACACACACACACACACACATACACACACACACACACACACACGCACACACTGAAAAGTCCTGGTGTTACCTGTGTGGGAAATCCCCAGTGATGACATCACACAGGTAGATCCCTGGTGGTAAATGAGCTTAGGTGTGCGTGTGTGTGTGTGTGTGTGTGTGTGTGTGTGTGTGTGTGTGTGTGTGTGCTGTGTGCTGTGTGTACGTGTGTGTGTACGTGTGTGTGTACGTGTGTGTGTACGTGTGTGTCACTTAATAAAGCTCCCTCAGAGATTTATTTTGTCTCGTTATGCAACAACGATTATTTCTTAATTACAGGACATTTAAATTAATGTTCAGTGAAGTAACAGAATCTCAGCTTTAGTTTAATAATTATATTCTTTATTTTAATGATACTTAAGCTCAAAGTTAATTTTGATCAGGATTTAAATTTCATTTTATTTATTTAACTTGTTTATTGGTCTATATCCTGTATTTATTGAAATGTTTTTTCCCTGAATATTCAACTTTTTAATTATTGCCTCAGTTTTTTTTTCTTCTTGTTTTTCCATTTCATCATCTCATTAAATATTTGATTATTTCATCTTTGTTTTCCTGCCTTTGTCTTATTCTCTCTTCAAATGTATGAGATCTATGAGAGTTTCTTCACTTCCTGTTTATTGTTTGTTTTGTGTGTTATTAAAATACTTTGTGTGACATAAAGTCTGAATGATCATCATCAACACTGTCGTCCATCATGTGGCTCCAGCGCTGGAAGTGTTTGTTTGTTTGTTTGTTTGTTTGTTTGTTTGTTTGTTTGTTTCCGGTCTAAATGTCTAACGTGTGAAAAGATGAAGAAAAACTTTAACAAACTGATGTTAAAACTTTTCACTTTTATCTGAGTCAAACTTTGCCAGTTGACTGATGCAAACTGCAACTAAACCACCTGTCGCGCCTAGTGATAAACACACAAACACACACACCCGCACACACACACACACACACACACACACACACACACACCACCAGACACACACAGACACACACACACACACACACACACACACACACACACACACAAACAGACACACACAGACACACAGTCGAGGAAACAAACCTACAGCAGTGAAAGTAGGTTTCATGAATTTGTGGTTTCTGAAGATTTCTGCACCAGTTTGATTTATAGGTCAGTGTGTGTGTGTGTGTGTGTGTGTGTGCTTTGTGTGTGTGTGTGGGTGTGTGTGTGTGTGTGTGTGTGTGTGTGTGTGTGTGTGTGTGGGTGTGCGTGCGTGCGTGCGTGCGTGCGTGTGTTTCTGTGTGTGTGTGTGTGTGTGTGTGTTACCCTCCCATTATTCAGTAGCCATAAAGTATTTGATTTGTTTGAAAAGTAACTAGTAACTCAATGTACTTAGTTACTTTCTGGCACCAACAGAGGTTTGAGGTTCAGTTTTGTTTGCAGCTGATTTATGAAAATAAATAAACAGTTTGAAACCGTCCTGTTCATAAAAGTAATTGATGAAGTTTGAGTCCAGACGTCAGCGTCGCACTCGTCGTGTCTCATGTTCGTCCACAGACGCAGAATCAGCAGCAACTCAAACTTCCAGTGAAACAAGACACAGACGTCGTTTTGAGGTTTTATTTGTGATTCATGTCACAGCTGCTAACACGGAGGAGGTGGAGTTTATGAGCTGTACTGCAGCCAGCCACCAGGGGGCGGTAAAGGCGCTTTGGCTTCACTTATAGGAGCTGTCACGTCGTCCATCTTTATTTAAAGTCCAGAAATTCATTTTGAATCATGAGTCTGAATCAGCGACGTTTTGTTCACAGTTATGATGTGAAATTACTTTCAATAAAACTTGTTTTTCTTCAGCACAAAAAAGATCAAAATCAACTTTCATATTTGAATCCAACTTTATTTATTATCAGGTAAATGTTAAAACAGTATTTTTTCAGTATCAGTTTTACAAACTGTGACATTCAGCCATAACATGGCAACAGATCAATACCAAGAATCCTCCGGTATTCAGATATCCTGATCAATAAACTGATCAATAACTAATCAGTCACAACCGAGTTCTCATAAATATAAAAAACTGTTAAATACCTTCTCAAATTAAATACATGAATAAGTTAAAGTATAAAAGTGGACGTATAAAGGTGATAAATAGTTAAGTAGGAAACGTGTCCGCTCAGTGGAAGACGGAGGCGTCAGTGAGGCGGCGCCGGCGGCGCCGGCGATGGCGGCGACGGTGGAGTTTTTCACTTGGATGCAGAAATCCTGCAGGTACGTGAAGAGGATGTCTATCTCTCCCATGGCTTTGTTTATCCCTCGCTCGCCCTCCATCTGAAACAAGAGAAACACGTTAGAAACAGAGAATCAGGCAGAAGTTGGCTTGAGATCTGCAGTGACCTCGCGATGCCGCCGCACGTTCGGCCAATCAGAGGTAGCGTCTCTCACCTCTTTGAGCTTCTTGCGAAACTCGACAGCGTGGCGATGGTCGTGGTAGTGAGTCACATTCTGAACAGGGAGAGAGAGAGAGAGAGCGTTAGCAGATCGTTATCAGTTCACTTTCTCTCACCGACACCACAGATTCTACGATAAGTCAAACGCCACAACACGTTCAAAACGCTGCAAAAACCACGTCAGACACAAACTCAGTCTGGTTTGACACTGATTTAAAATGAGTTGAGGTTTAAAACGAGAATTAAGACGTTTATTGCTGATCAAAGGACCAGCTTTCATCACAGTCTCTTTTCTGCAGCGTACGAACACGGCGGTGGCGGTGGCGGCGGCGGCGCGGTGACCCCGGGGTCGACACTTACGCAGCCTTGGGTCTGCAGGTCCTCGCTGACGCGGGAGAGGTCAGTCTTCAGCCGGTGCATCTTGGGATGCTGGTTGTCACGCTGAACCAGGATGTTGCGCAGGTAGAAGTCGAGGATGTTGGCGTGGAGGCAGCAGATCTTCAGGTGGTCCTGAGGGAGGGAGGAGTCAGAGGTCAGTGGGGGTGTGTGTGTGTGTGTGTGTGTTGGAGGGGGGGGGGCGCTCTTTGAGTTGATCCTCACCTGGTCGATGTTGACCCGAGGCATCAGTCTGGTGCTGGAGTCGTCGTCCGTCTGTAAACTCTGAGCCTGAACGCACACAGACACACAAACACACAAACACACTGGTCAGCATCGAACAACACGTTTCATTTATCTGGATTCTTCTTGAAGTGTAGAATTTTTTACTGTTGTTTCAAAACTTTAAATAAAGTTTACAGGTGTTGAAATTAACTTCGAACATTTATCCTAAAACCAAATGTCAGAACATATCTGAATATAATTTTCTAGATGAATGAATACTCACGTGTTTGGACACATCCTGGACAGCCCGGTACGTCTCTTTGTTTCGTAGCGGGTGGCTGAGCGGGCGGTCAACAGGGTGCGCTGTGCCCTGCTCGGCCCAGCCAATCAGGAGCAGCGGCAGCAGGACAAACATGGCGGCTGCTGGACGGAGGGAGCGGGCGGGTGTGGCGATGTCGAGTGTCATCTTGTTTTCTGTCAGATAAACGATGTGGATCCTTTCAGAAGCGAGAAGTTTTCACCTGAAACAGAAACAGACAGAAGATCAGGACAAAGTAAAAAGTTCTAAAGTCTCTAAGTGAGGATCAATAAGGTCGATGGGATCGAGCTGATCGGTGCATCTCACCTGTCAGAGGATTCTGCTGTGAACGACAACGCCGGGCCCGAGTCTTTATACACCTCAACCCTCCGCCCCCTCTGCAGAAATATAGGACAGGTAACCAGAAAAACCCCAACACACACACACACACACACACACACACACACACAGACATACACACACACACACACACACACACAGACATACACACACACACACACACACACACACACACACACACACACATACACACACACACACACACACACACAGACATACACACACACACACACACACACACAGGTCAGTGCTGAGCTGGCACAATCTGTTTACTGTCAATTACATAAAGAGGAAATTAACTGTCAGTCAAACTTTGACGTCGACAATAATGCTTGTTGTCAAGTTGCAAAACGAGCATTTTAATTGTTCTCCAATGACATCACTTCCTCTTCTGTGTGTGTGTGTGTGTGTGTGTGTGTGTGTGTGTGTGTCTGTGTGTGTGTGTGTGCGTGTGTGTGTGTGTGTGTGTGTGTGTCACTAAATACACTTCCCTCAGAAAAAATCCACTCGCTCGGATGTTTGAACACTAGATTTGTTTTTGTCTCATCATGCGACAACTACAACAACAATAATTATAAAATGACAGGTGACGTGACCGGGGAAACATTTCCTTGTAAATATCAGGCAGGAATAAAGAAAACATTAGATTCATCTGGATAGACAATAAAAGAGATGAATTTAAAACCATGAAATCTGCAGAGAGAAGAATAGAACGGGACCTGGATCGAGTGTCGTGTGTGGGGGGGTGATCCCCCAGAGGCTCGTCGGAGGATGAAAGGTTTTCACGTCAGCCGACACATTTAACCCTCGGTCGACTCTTGCATCTTTTTTATGAAGCCCACGTGTTATCTTTTTTTTTAGGATAATCTCAACTTTGCCTAAACTGAGGCTCAAATTTGACCTCGAACAAACAAGATCTGAGACGTTTTGATTGACAGCAACGTTTGAACAGTGTCTGTGGGGTTAATCATCGCTGAGCGAGGTTTAGAAATATTGATTTAAACGTGCAGACGTGGTCGTGCAGACGTGGTCGTTGTAGTTCTACTCATAATCATCTCAAACTGAAAATGTTTCACCTTCATCTGAATAAATTGCTCATATATTTCCTGACGCTGCATCTTCTTTTGCACCAATCTTCTTTATTGGTTCCATAAACTCGTCAAATCAGGATTCATCATGTCTGTGACTCATCAGCTGCTGCAGCACGTTGTGCACTGAGGAGGATCGGAGCTGGGGGCAGCGACGGGGAAGTTCAACCACATCTGAACGCTGGTGACACAGAACTGAGCAGAGCGGCTGGAAGCTTTGAAATAAGAAATCCAGAAACGATTTCAGGAGGGAAATCTGATCGTGTGACGTTAAAGTTAAAGCAGAGACGAACAAAACCATGTGTGAAGCAAGTGATGCAATTAAAAGATGACACAGCTTAGATTCTTTTCACTGGGAATTAATAGAAAAATTCCTGAAACCCACACTCACACACACACACTCACACACACACACACACACACACCTTTAAATATTTCTCTATGAATGTCGTCAGCACTTCCTCCAGACAGAGGACGGATTACCTGGCAACTACTTCCTCTGGGCCACTAGACAAACACACAAAACACACAACATCTACACACTCACTCGGGGGTGAAGAGCAGATAAAGCAGCTGACTGTGAATTCCCCTCGTAACAATATACCAGAACAAACAATGCAAAGCTGAGTGTGTGTGTGTGTGTGTGTGTGTGTGTGTGTGTGTGTGTGTGTGTGTGTGAGTGTGTGTGTGTGTGTAGTTTTACTCCACTTGCACTCGGGGATTCTATCATAAAGGTCAAAGGTCAAAGGTCAAAGTTGCTGCGACCACACAGAACCAG
The DNA here is from genome assembly GCF_009819705.1 of Hippoglossus hippoglossus. Classification (NCBI taxonomy): domain Eukaryota; kingdom Metazoa; phylum Chordata; class Actinopteri; order Pleuronectiformes; family Pleuronectidae; genus Hippoglossus; species Hippoglossus hippoglossus. The sequence continues at coordinate 17,380,577 of NC_047173.1, forward strand.
GTTGTTTCATCAGATTTTGGTCGTAACTCAAGAGTAAATAAGATTATAACAAATTTAAAAACAAATATTGAATAGAAAGTGATGATATTTTATATAAAGTTACAGCAGGTGATTAAAGACGTGATTTTAAAGAGTTACAGACGTTTAAATAAATCTCGTCTCCTCCGGAGGAAACAAACGAGTTCATGTTTCAGCTTCTTTCTCATCGTCGGGATTTGACGACTGTGAAGAAGCTTCTTCACGTTTTGAATCAGTTCGTAAAAAGACGACGAGTCGAAGACGAGTTGGTGTTCGTGTCTCTTTAATCTCGGCAAAGTAACACAACATAAACACAAACTTCACACGATCGTTACGTTCATCAAAACACCGACTACAAAACTGCGATAAGATAATTAACAATTAAATTAATTCAACTATAAAAATACTTGATTCTAGACATAAAATATTCTGTTTTTAATTGATCTGTTACATCATAGAAAAATATCCACTGAGCTCTACGAACAACACGCTGGTTTCCATGGTGACAGCGGTGACCTTGAGAGAAGTGTGGGGGGGGTCATCATCTCTTCCCCCAGAAGCTCTCTCGTCTCTTCTGAGCGCGCTCCAGGACGACGGACGCCGCGGAGCACGAGGCGGCCGAACGCCATGACATCACTGAGAGACGGTCGTCTGGGCAACAGGATGAAAGAGTTAAAAAAGTGTTTATGACAACAGGATGTTACTGAGCAACAGCGCCCCCTGCAGCCACACGTGGGGATTCACTCTGTTGGGCTCATGACTGAGTCGTCCCACTGAACTGAAACACTGGATATTACCCATGATCCTCTGCTTCCTGACCCTGAAGAGCTGCAGCTGGAACAAATCCACCAAACTGTTCATGATTCTTCATGTTTCTAAGTTTCCTGCTGAATATTGGAGATAAACTCTGGTTTTTAATAACTTCAGAGTGTTTTGAACTGATCTCAGTTCAGCTTCACTCTTCAGCTGCAGCTGGTTGTGACAGTTGAAGCTGTGACTCTCAGTCAGTTCTTCTCACAGGAGATGGAACCCACTCAGCAGAGTCACAGAGAACAGACGTTCAGGGAGAGAAGGAGGAAACTTTCTCATGTTCACACTAAACATCAGATTCACTTTCACCAAGCTGCTGGTTCAACATGTTAATTTGAGACGTTCACCTTCATCGTCTCCTGGACTCTGCAGCTCCATGAACCTGGAACCCAGTTCACCTGAGGAGGAACAGACCCCATCAGTCAGTTGGATCTTTAAGAAAACTAGTTTTAAATATTCACTTATCACCATGAGACTCTGACGCTTCAGTGTTTTATCACGAGTTTGTATTTGATGTCTCCTGTGAGGACGTTGGTGAGTTCATAACGTTACGTCATGTGTTAGTTCACTCCGTGGTCCGTCCGCTCACCGTTGTGTTGGAAGTCGGGGTGTCTCAGCGTTCCCTGGATGCAGTGCAGCGCGGGGGGGAGCTGAAGGGGCGGTGCTACCGTGGGTGGAGGCGTTTGCTTCGTCCTGATTGGTTTAGAGGCTGGTTTGTGGTCGGGGGAGGGGCCAGGTGACGGGCGGTGGGGGCGACTCTTCTCCGACCACGCCTCCATCTGTCTGATTGGCATGTCGAGCGCCGCTGCCACGGAAACGACTGACCCGCACCTCTGAAAACCCAAACAGTCACGTGTCACATGATCCACTCGACAACACGTGTTTACTAATGTTACATTCAAATATCAAAACTTATATTTATATTTATGAACAGCTAATCAGTTTTACAAACTGGTTTTTATCAGGACGCGTTGAAACCTGTTAATTTACCTGTTTGTTCAGATCGCTGCTCTTCACTGTTCCCACTAGTATAGCGCCTCCTGTAGGACACACAGAGGTCAGTGGTCTGTGGTGTGTGTGAGGTGTGTGAGGTGTGTGTGTGTGTGTGTGTGTGTGTGTGTGTGTGTGTGTGTGTGTGTGAGGTGTGTGAGGTGTGTGTGTGTGTGTGTGTGTGTGTGTGTGTGTGTGTGTGTGTGAGGTGTGTGTGTGTGTACCTGTGGCAGGTGTGGTGAGGTCGTGGTGAGTTCTTTGAACTGGTCTCATCTTCAGCCTGGGAGTTGGTAACCTCCCCTCGTCCCTGCACGCACACACGCACGCACGCACGCACACACACACACGCACACACGCACACACACACACACACACACACACACACACACACACACACACACACACACACAAATAAACAAGACAACGTGTTGATCTGACCTGAAGTGATTAAAATAATGATCAGGTTAAAGTCGAGCAGAAACTGAGGTGAAGAACTTACTCGTCTTCACTTTCTTCTTCGTCCTCTTCCTCCTCCCACGCTGTACGTCTTTCCGCTGGAGGTGTGTGTGCGTTTGTTTTTGTGTTTTTGTTTGTATTGTGTGTTTCTGCTGAGCCCACGACCGACGACCTCTGACTGGAGTCACAGGAGCGGCTGCAAACAGACACAAGATGTTTTTAGAGCTGCGAAGACGAATCCACTATTTTCTACCGGAGACGTTTCTCACCTGGCCAGGTCCAGAGCCTCCACGCAGGAAGTGCTGCGGCTGTCGGGCTCCTGGCCCAGGTCAGAGGTCAGGCGGGGGGTGGGGGGGTCGGTGGACGAGTCCGTGGGCTCCCACAGAGCGTTGTGTTCAGACTGCAGCTGGCTCAGGTGATCTCTGCAGAAGTTGGTTCCCCAGGCTCGGCTGCGGTACGACGCCGCTCGCTGCCTCAGCGCCGTCACCTGGACGCAAACACACGTTACACAACTTCACAGTTTGTGTTCCAGGATATGAAAACTTGTTTTTACAGACAGAAAAGATTCATGTTTCCATTTCGTGTAAAAACATCTAGTTTATTTTCTTAAATTTAACTTCCTTATATTTGGTTGTATATATATATATTTATATACATATTAAAGAAGACGTGAAATAAATGTTTAAAGATGGTTTCTGTCATTTTAGTTCTTCTCTCTCTGATGTTTGTTTGTTTCTGATCAGTTTGGTTTTTATTAGTTATTTGATGATATAAAAACAGGCTGAGACGTCATGATTGACAGCTGAGACTGACTCCTGATTGGTCGAGAGCTTGTATGGGCTCTACTCCACAATCTGTCCAGAAATGAAGCCAAAATGTTTTGGATACAAACGCCGCCATCTTGTGTTGGTACAAGATGGCGGCGTTTGTATCCAAAACATTTTGGCTTCATTTCTGGACAGTGGGAGGAAGTGGAAGTTCTAAAATGGTTTGTGTAGTTCCAATATTAAATCGTTAAATGAATAATCCATCTGTATCTGTGTCACTTGACTTGAGTGGCAGCCTCGACGTCGACGCCTCTTCTTGTCAGTTCTGGTAAACAGTAACACTAACCCCACCCTGACCCCCGTCAAGATCCTGGAGAACCCCCGACCGTTTTCAGAGCTAACCTCAGCCTGCATCTCAAACCTCAAGCCCAGCACGAGCTGTAAACCTGATGCTGCACATCTCTGTGACAGCGACTCATGTTTCCTCTGAACCTGCAGCTCCTGACGTCAGCTGACAACCAGACTCACCACAGGGGGCGGGACGTTAATCGGACGCCTGCTCATCGCCCACGGATTCATCGATTCCTGGCCGAGTTTCATGGAGATGTTTTATTTCTATTTTGGCAAAAAGCTGCAGCGTCGTTTAATTAAATAAACAAACATGAGACATCAGTGACAGCTCTGTTCAGGCGTCTTATTAGAACGATCAAATAAAAGCTCATGAGAATGTTGTTGCAACAAATTTGTAGAAAATCAGGACACTTGGTTTAAACGATGTTGAATCTTGAAACAAAAAAGTCGAGAGCGAGTCCTGACGTCACTTCCTGTCTGACCTTGGGATTTTGACGACGCTCTCTTCTAACGTCTAAACGTCTCGCAGCTTCTGCAGCGTTCACTCGTCTCCGTCATGTTGTTTACAAACATCACGGCTGATGGGAAATGATGTCTGTTGAAGGAGAAACTGAAATATGAAATAAACTAAAAAATGTGATTGTCGACGTTTCATTTGAGGCCGAAGGACGAGCTGAGGTCAGTCGAGCTCTTTACAGTGAAACTGAGAAAACTAGAGCTTGACCGATGTGGATAAAGATGTTTGAGTCAAACATGTCCGATATATTCACCCACACATTTATTATAAAAAGAATAAATGTGTTAATGAAGTTATCAAACCCTCATGACAAAGATAACTGAGTCTTGATATTTTACAGTTAAACCACAAACTATACGACAAAATCAAACTGACTATGTAAAGTGACTTGAGTTCATGTAAGTTGGGACTTGAAGCTAAGAACTGAGGCCTCAGCTTCATGAGATCTGTCCACATACTTTTGGCCAAATGAGGGAAAAGACACATTCAATCATTTGCTGTAGAATCAGTTTCTGCTGCAGCTTCAGAGATTTGTGGAGTCAGAAAAGTGAAAAGTCTCAGCAACGACACTTTCCACAAGACGTGTGTGTGTGTGTGCATGTTTGTATGTGTGTGTGTGTGTGCATGTTTGTATGTGTGTGTGTGTGTGTGTGTGGCTGATGGAAAGCCCAAGTGCTGAGTGTCAGCGGTGAAACCACAACAGCTTCATTTCAGGGAAACGACACACTGTTAGTCAGTCACACACACACACACGCACGCACACACGCACATGCACGAAAAGTACGACCTAGAAAATTAAAAGTGTTTAGTGTTATGTGTGTAAGTAAATAAACAGTCAGAAGAAGAAGAAGAAGAAACACTTCACATCAGATAACGAATTTGAACTTTCTAGAGTAAGTCATGTGACACAGAGACGTTCTGTAGTGACTGAAGAAGGCGAACTAGCGTGCGTCACGTTACGTCAGCGCTGAGCGGAGCCACGTTAAGTCGAACTCAGCTACAACCTTCGCCTTCACGTGATTATGGGAATGTGACATTATTGTGCGTTAAGGTGGTGTCGGATTAACGGGACCAATGAGTTCCTGATGTGGCAGAACAGCAGCTTCTAATATCGACTTGTCAGGTGTGAGCTTTGTAACTTTCAAACTGTTTGTTCGTCTCCCACGAGCATCGAACGCTCTTCGTCCTACTCAGATGTTTTTAAGACCAACGTGCACATTTGAAATGACCTTTCACATCGGATCCTGGTTCTTTTCGATGATGTAGATATTGAAAAGATGAGTCAACTTCACACTTCTGGAAATGGAACCTCCCACAGAGAACTTTGGTCTTTACACACAAAGTCCCTAGTTTCACCTGATTTGATGTCATTCATTTATTTGCACAATTAACGCCCCCGACTGAACCTGACCTGAGGGGTGTCACCATCCATGGCCCCGCCTTCTTCTGGGATCCTGTAGAGGGGAGAACGAAAGCTGGACTGATACTCTGTTAACGTTCTGTCAGACACACAGAGGACACACATCAAACATATTAACACACAAAAACACACAAACAAACACACACGAGAACACACATAGAAACACACCTGTGACCTCCCGGCACCTGAGGAGGAGGAGGAGTTCTGATGTCATCTTCCTGAGAGGCGGGGTCATTGCGTTTGGGGCGGAGCATCTTCTGAGACTCCTCCCTCCTCTTTTTGTTGCTCTGCAGATTAAAAACAGGCAAAATTTGAGAAGCGGGAACCAGAATGTTTGAATTTGTTCGAGATGTATTTGTTATTGTTGCACATAATACTACTTATTTTATTGTTTAGAATGAATTAAACAAAGCGTCTGCATCAGATGAGTAATTAAAACCAAACGGATCAGAAACATGAACACTTGAACAAACTCCCGAAATGACGACCGGACAGGAACCATCTCTGACAAACTTTCATTTAACATCTTCTTTGATTTTTTGTGTTTGGTCCATGTCCCATCTGCTAACATGACAAAGAGTCTATGAGCCCATCTTACACTGGGAGTCTCTGCTGGTTTCAAACTGACGCTGACGTCTTTCTTGCAGCTATAGGTGGTTTTAAGGAGACTGGTCTGAAGTGCTGCTTAACACGGTTACTATCAAACTCAGTCCACAGAACCTGAGGCCGGCGCTGTAACCGAAGGAGAAACCAAAAGATTCAAAGATCCGTCTCAGTCACAGTGTTTGACATCAACTGTTAATATGAAGAGAATCACTCAGTAGAAATGAGGTCAAACTCAAACTCACACATCGAGAAATAAAATGTAAGTCAGCAAAACTACATCACCACAAATAGAGAGAGAGAGAGAGAGAGAGAGAGAGAGAGAGAGAGAGAGAGAGAGAGAGAGAGACAGAGAGAGAGAGAGAGAGAGAGAGGAGAGAGGAGAGAGAGAGAGAGAGAGAGGGGGGGGGGGGGGGAGAGAGAGAGGGAGGGGGGGGGGGGGGAGAGAGGGAGAGAGGGAGTGTGTGTGTGTGTGTGTGTGTGTGTGTGTGTGTGTGTGTGTGTCATGTTGTGGGGACGGGAATTACGTCCCTATAACATACAGTAAATCAGAAAAATGAAGGTGAAGACATGTTTTAAGGTTAAGATAAGTTGTAACTGTGGTTGAGAGAAACTCTCCCTGAAATGAATTCAAATCAATGTAAAGTCCTCTGAAGTCACGGAGACACAACTGAGTGTGTGTGTGTGTGTGTGTGTGTGTGTGTGTGTGTGTGTGTGTGTGTGTGTGTGTGTGTGTGTGTGTGTGTGCGTACCGTGTACGTGTGGAACAGTGGGATTCGCTGATGTTCCAGATGTTTCAGAAGGTGGGGTCCAGTGGGAGGGGCCACACCCTGGAAGTTTTGCTGATACTCGGTTTCCATGGAGACTGGGTTTTTCTTAAAGGGGGGGATAGACCTGCTGCTGGAATACAGCACCTGCAGGGAGGGGGGAGGAGGGGGGGGGGGGGGTGGACCTGTCACTCAATAACTAATCAATCAGTAAAACTGTGACTCATCAATAAAATCACCGGTTGCATCAATAAACAGACACGTTCAGTTCAAATAGTCTGAAAGTAAAGAGTCTACCTCCACCTAGTGGACACAATCGTGAACTGCATGACTTTAAACAGCACACAGCACTTTAAACAGCACACACTACGTTTGTAGTAGTTGGTGCATTAGTAAGTATTAAGGAGTATTAATGAGAATGAGTATTAGTGAGTATTAAGGAGTATTAGTGAGTATTAAGGAGTTTTATTGAGTATTAAGGAGTATTGGTGAGTATTGATGAGTATTAGTGAGTATGGTACCTGTTCTGCCGTCAGTATGGGTGAAGCAGAGGTTACAGGTTTCTTCCAGCTGAACTGTCGGTGGTACTCTGTCCGGTGACCTCCTGACCTTTGACCTGCTGACCTCAGCCCCGCCCTCCAGCGCAGGGCTTGTTCAACCTGCCACACGATCCAGTTCATCGTTATTATTTCCATCTCCATGTTTTTGTTTTGAACACAAAAATAGAAACAGGTTTATGCAGCTCACCTCATTGGCTGAGGGCTGCCGTCCGTCAGGTGCCGCTGACAAGGGGCGGCGGGCCTGTGATTGGCTGTGGAGCTGCGAGGGGTGGAGCTTTGCTGAGGAGACAGAATATTTGAAATCATAATCTTTAAAATGACGTCAGTGACAACAGCATGGAGGCTGGTGTAGGAAGATAGTGAAGCTGCGTTAAAGTCCAGATTGTGAAGACAGGCTCAAAATGTTTAAAACCTTTATCTTTAATCTTAATCTTTTTCCTTATAGATGTAAACCTGCTTGAATCAAAGCTGAGACTTTATACATCTGTTTAGTTCACGTTGAATTTTGATTCTGAAAAACTAAAAGAATACATCCACTTATTTAAGCTGTGGAATGTCTGTGATCGATATTTACTTGATTTTCCAGTCGCTCCCGGTTCTCCTGATGATCCAGAGTTTGCAGAACATCTTTCTGGAGGTTCTGGTTCTGCTCGAGATTCAGGAGGCGTAGGAGGTTTTGGGGAAGGATCCTTCCTGTGGGCTGAGCGACTCCGAGAGGCTGAAGAAGAAATCTATTTATTAAACACTTCATTAACCTACACTCCAACATGCTGACATGCAAATCTACACTGTCTACCATTAGAGGGCACTTTATTGTGAGTGTGAGCAGTCGGAGCAGCTAGGGGGCGCTGTGGGTCTGACGCACAGGGCAGTGAAGTGCAGGACTGAGTGAGTCCTCCAGGATCCAGTCTCTTCCGACGCTGCAGACCTGGTTCTCTGCAGATTCCTGAGACACAAACGTCACAGAAACAAACTGTAATTTTCAAACTCAGACATTTGTTTTGCTTTGACACCTGAAGTCTATTTTTAAATTCCTCGACTAATCGCAGAACGTTTCTCACCTACAGTCTGTGTCTCAGGTGTGAACCCACGAGTGTAACAGTTCACGACCTGTATCCAGTCGTAAAACCTTTTCAAAGTTACAACATGTTTGGATATTCATACATGAGATAAAGCAGCTTTGAGACGTGAACCGAAGTCCAGATATTGTCCTGAAATGTTCTGGAGAGTTTGTATGTGAGAACAAATGTCACAGTTTCCTGCAGCCTCCTAGTAAAACGTCTGGAAGCTTCCCAGAGAGCGAGTGGACGTGTTGATGAGGTTTCTAACACGTGACGGACGTGAAACTGGAAGAACACAAACATCTCAGGATGAAGAAGAGGAGACGAACACACTTTGTAAAAGGTTCTTACTCATTTGGTCGGAGCGGAGGCCGGCCAATGGGGCGCAGCGCTGAGGAGACACACTCCTGGAGCGGGAAACCCTGTAGCTCTTCTGGTATTCACTCCGACACTGAAACAAACAAACACACAAACAAACACACAAACACACACAAGGTTTGAATGTTTGAACTTTTCACTGTTTCTTGCATCATGTAGCTTCACTGACACTGATATCATTGTATACATGTATGTATATATATATATATATATATATATATATATATATATATATGTGTACATATACACTCCCTATAGACCCAAACCCTATGGTGAGAACAGCCTGTCAAACCTGGATAATCCATCTATAGAGTAATAACACTTTACAACATCATCCTTAGAGAATCATCTTATTTTTAATAACTGACGACAATGCTGATGATAAATTACAGTTTGTATGATGAGTCAATTAATCAATTAGAAGACTGACAGGAAAGTTAAATGAACTATTGGTAACTGATTAATGGTTTATATCTATCTATCTATAATTCCATTCATCTGTCTATACATACATAAACATAAACATTCATACATGTACCCATCCACCCATCCGTCCCTGACCAGCTGGATTAGCTCTGGTCAGATTAACTCACATTAATCCGGACTCTGCGGTGTTCTGTCTGCTTCTGTCCGGTAAACAGGTCGCTCTCCCCGGTTCACTACCTCTACATCTCCCGGTCACTCAGTCAGAACCACGACCACAGTTCTGCTGTGTGCGCCTGTTAGCTCTCATGCTAACCTGTTGCTGAAGCTAACAGCTGTGGGTGTTTACCTTGAAGCGAACAGTCATGACGCTGTCACCGCTGACCTCACGCGACCCCTCATGACGTGACGACCAGGTGACCCGTGTTAACTAGCTGGTTAAATGTGTAACTAGTTAACCGATTAACTAACCAACTAGCGAGCAGCGCGCTAACCGGCGGCTCAACTGAGCTTCTGCTGATGCCGCCGTTGCCATGGCAGCTCAGCGTCGCTCGGCAAGTGACGTCACCAGCGTCAGAGTTTAATTCCTACTCGATTATTAGATGTGTTGAGTAATCGATTAATTTATTTACTGTAATATGATAAATAAAGAAAGTATCTACCAAAGTTATTATTAAAATCACAATTAAATAAACTACATTGTCAAATATTTGCTCATATTCTGCTTTAACTAACATGATTATATTAAATACTTTATATATTACAATACAAATTACCGTATATAATGAATTTTGAATTACAGTAGATTGATATAAATATTAATCTTTGGATTTTACTGTGGTTCTCCACTTTTATGGTGTAGAGAAATTTATTATATTATCCATTTTACTTTATTTATTACTCTATTACATACTTTTATTGCTATATATACAATACATAATTATTTTCTCACATGAATAACATCTTTTTTTTGCTATATAACTCTGAACTGATGATCATGTAGTGAAGTATAATCTCCTTTTATCTGTTATTAGAGATTAGATATGCACCTCTCTCTCTCTCTCTCTCTCTCTCTCTCTCTCTCTCTCTCTCTGTCTCTCTCTCTCTCCCTCTCTCTCTCTCTCTCTCTCTCTCTCTCTCTGTCTCTCTCTCTCTCCTCTCTCTCTCTCTCCTCTCTCTCTCTCTCTCTGTCTCTCTCTGTCCCTCTCTCTCTCTCTCTCTCTGTCTCTCTCTCTCTCCCTCTCTCTCTCTCCCTCTCTCTCTCTCTGTCTCTCTCTGTCCCTCTCTCTCTCTCTCTCTCTCTCTCTCTCTCTCTCTCTCTCTCTCTCTCTCTGTCTCTCTCTCTCTCCCTCTCTCTCTCTCCCTCTCTCTCTCTCTGTCTCTCTCTGTCCCTCTCTCTCTCTCTCTCTCTGTCTCTCTCTCTCTGTGTCTCTCTCTCTCTCTCTCTCCCTCTCTGTCTCTCTCTCTCTCTCTCTCTCTCTCTGTCTCTCTCTCTCTCTCTCTCTCTCTGTCTCTCTCTCTCTCTCTCTCTCTCTCTCTCTCTCTCTCTCTCTCTCTCTCTCTCTCTCTCTCTCTCTCTCTCTCTCTCTCTCTCTCTCTCTCTCTCTCTCTCTCTCTCTCTCTCTCTCTCTCTCTTCTCTCTCTCTCTTCATCCATCCATCCATCCATAATAACTTGACGTCACAGTTTGCTGTTACAAAATTGCACCACTTTTATTCATTTAAGGCTTTTTAGTTTTAACTTTACATTTGGCTTCACCCCCTCCCCCCTCCCTCACTCCCCCTCCCCGACCTCCTGATGCTGTTCTGGAAGAAACCACTTCAGACCAGGTCCAGGTCCAGACCAGGTTGAGACCTGGTCCAGACTGGAATCAAACCAGGTTGATACCAGGTCCGGAAATCGTCCACTCGGCTGAAGTGAAAAGATTCAGCGGAGTGGACGTGGGATTTTGAACCTGATGTTTCAGTGGTTGAACTGGTTTCTTTTACATTTCACTGGTCATCATGCCGTACAGAGGAAAAAAAGCAGATTCATTTCAGTGATGAACAATAATCATTTCTTCTTTTCGTGAATGAATCGAGTGGCTCCAGCTGCGATCGCCACCTCGATGCTGCAGCTACATAAGAGAGTCGGACACTTTGAGAATCTCTTTGACTAGTTTAATCTGAGTCCAGCACAGAGAAGGTCCTGAATGTGTTTAGCCTAGCTTAGCACAAAGCCTGGAAGCAGAGGAAAACAAGGCCTCAGAAGTGCTCGTCAAATTATTTTCAACAGAATCTAACAAGTTTCGCAACTTTAACAATATCACACCCAATTTAAGCAGCAACGGCAGGACCGTGAAATTACGGCAAAGTTGTAGCCTCAGGCCTATTCTACATCGGTTAATTTTCATGTGAACACCACAAAGGTCTTCTGGTTAAAAATGTCCAAAATGCTCCTCATAGTGTAACCTAGCTACTGTGAAGCATGTCGGGACGTTAGGATTAGAAGTCGAGGACAAGTCGTCCAATGATACATTTCTACAACTTTCACGATAAATGTAGCTTCTATGGGGCTGAAGGGGCTGATCGCAGCTGCAGCCACGCTAAGATCTGATTGGCTGTTCAGCCAAGGAGCAAAGTGAGCTCTCACATCACAGGAGCGCTAATCACGCGAAACCTGTTTGGGAATGTGTCGTCCACTGTGGGTACGTTTCATTTAAACTGCACGTGTTTAGCATTCATAAACAGCGCTTAGGCTGCATGGGTTAATATAATTAGAATATTTTAATATACTTATAACTGTTTGTACAGCAGTTGTAGAAACTTTGCAGGAGAAATTCTAAATGTTGATAAACGGATTAATAAACATTAAAATATCCTCATCTCTTTACAGTGTTTATATACTGTTTATAAATGCTAAAAATAGGTTCAAATAAAATGTACCCGGAAACCTTTGCATTTATCAAACAAACAAGTTCTTCATCTGTTACAAAACCAGAAAAAAAAATTATTTGAAAAGATGTCCGAACCATAACTTTCACCTTCATGTGGCTCGTCCAAGTTACTGTTTGAGTATGGAACCGGCTCATTACTGCCCCTGGTGGCCTGGAGAAAAACACACTACTGTAGATGCAGTGGGAGTTTTCTGCCATCTATCCACAAGGGGCAGTAATGAGACTTTATGGCTTGACATACAAGAATACAGCAAAGAAACACCATACTCGAAATACAACGTAGACAAGCCACGCAAAGATGTAATTTATGCTTTATCAGAAAGGTGTTTTCAATTCCCCTAACTTCTCCGTGGGAATCATTCGGCAGTGATCAAAACACTGGCATTCCTATCGGTTTTACTTTAACTGCACATTACAATAACTCTGCCAACACTGGAATTAGCCGGATTGCACCGTCTCGGCTGCAAATAAGACTTTTCTCTTGAAAGCTTCTGCTCGGCATGCAAACTGTCGCAGCACCTCCCGGAGGTCAGACCGAGAACTGACAGAAACATCAACATGCTACATGACTGAACGTACTGGGGGAGAACCAGAATACTGACAGCAGTTCTCCTGGTGGTACAACACTGTGCACAGCAGTACTCACAGAGGTCACTGGTCCAACACACGCTATCTGTAATCTGAACTCACATTTCAAACAGAAGACAGAGTTTTCATAGGCTTTCTCTGGCTGCTGCTTCACTGACCACGCCCTCTGTCCGCTTGAGGCGGGGCTTCAACTACAAGGCCAGCCCCCTTTCAACTTCAGCTGTGATACTGTTTTAAAGAGACGCTGAGGTTTTAGCTCAACTCTTTTAACTTTGGAGAACACTGATGTCAAAAACTGTATCCGCGGTATTCTACGATAACGAGATATATCGTCCGGTTTCCATCTAAATGTAGCAAACACTTTAGCCAGATTTCATGAAAACTGGCTAAAGAAAATGCTAATTCGTTCATTTTGTCCTGATCCGTGAAAATTGAAAGTAGGATTATCAAGAAAAAACGCTGGTGGTGATAATTTTCTAATTAGCCAGGCATAACTTTTCCACCTCAGCCAAGCCAATGTTTTTTTTTGCAAAGTGTCCAGATTTCATTTTCGGGTGTTTCCATCAGGGCTTTCATACAAATCGAAAATGTGCATAAAAAAACTTGCTGCACCGCCTGATCGCACATGCAACATGAAGGACCGACCCAAACGTCTTCCTGATCACGTTGGGACAGTTCCATATATTCCCATCAGTTAAGGGAGCGTTGACCAGCAGGACCTTCGAGCGGTTACTCAGTGTTTCCCTCTCAGATGTGTTAATAATATTAATAATCAGGTAATAATATGGTTAATAACACAGAAACAACACTCTGTCTGTCCTGCTCAGGAAACACAACCCCTCCTCCTCCATGTCGGGCCAGTGGTCGTTACACAAACTGGCCTAGTTCATCACTGTTACTCACTTACACTCACAAACACACAAAACACACACTCACAAACACACACAGAGCTAAGGTACTGGACCAGTGTGAGTCTGCTGTCGAAAGGCAACATGTCCGCCCCGAGCAGCAGATCTGAAGTCAGCTCACCGTGTTGCTAACCAGCTAGCCTGCAGCTACTATCATTTGTTTGTTTGGAAGTGTAGCATTGTTAGCATCCAGTGGCTAATGAACCAGCTCATTTTGATCTCATATTGAAATAGAAATATTAGCATTCCCTGACATAACAAGGTATTCCAAAGTACACGTTAAATTCTTTTTAAAACTATGCTAACAACGCTAGCACTACATGGTGTATTCATTTGGTAGCATTCACCACAGCCCATGACCGGCAGCTACGATAATTTTTGGGGGGATATCCTAATAATGCTATCACACCACAAAAGGCAATACAATGAAATAGCTGCTCGGCTAACAAGCTCATTCATTTCTTTAACAATATGCTAACAAAGCCAAAATGTGGCAAACCGTGTATTAGCATATTTAGCAATCCCTTTTACAAGTTGAGTCATAGTGGTCACTGAAGTTAGCTTAAAGTTACCAACGCGTTGAGCCAACGCCGACCTGCTGCACGCCCAACCCCCCCGACCCCCACCCCAAAGTAAAAAACATGAAATTAATCTTATACCCTTTCACACATAATTATAATTATAACTAATAATAATAATAATCACTGTGTGGATCCACAGGTTCAACCAGAGACGCACAAACAGAGTCAGCCATGTTACACGCAACAGCAACACGGTAACCGCGGCGCCAACATGGCTGACAGTGGTCAAGCTGTGTGTGAGCGGCTCTGTTCTGCTGGAAAGTGAGAAGGAAGGAAAACAAAGGAAAGAAACATCTAAACATAAAAAGCAAGAAGCCCCTCCCCAGCGCAAAATGACCAAGCAGAGAGCATGATGGGAACTGTAGTTTAAATTTGGGCAGTTGGTTTCTAATTCCTGTAATAACATCTTCATTGTCATCATCATCGCCGTCGCCGTTTCTGGATGTTTGGTCTTAATGTAGCCACGGCAACTGTCTCCGTTAAACAGTGTGGTGAGGAGAAGGGAGATGTGGTCGTCATGGAAACAGAGGTCGGAGGTGGCTGATGTTGATGATGACATGGTTATGTTAAAGGGGTGTGACCAGCTGGAAGATGTCCTGTGATTGGTTGGTTGGTTGGTTGGTTGGTTGGTTGTCGGTCAGGTGAGCAGAAAACTGGAGAAGGAAGAGAACGAGAGTTTTTATAAATAACGATAAAGAACGATAAGAAGCGAGTGATGATGTCAGCGTGTCACACCCACCTGTCATTAGAGAAGCTGACAGGTGGACTTTTTGCGAGTTTTTCCTGGAACTGGACTCTTCCTGTTAATCTGTCGCACAAGGTCGTAGAAGATCTGCACACAAACACACAAACACACAAACACACAAACAAACACGTTAAAACTAAGTTTATCTACGGCCTAATGCCCATGCAGCCGGTTGCAGCACTAACCGTCAGGACCTGTTAACACACGTGTTTGTGACCAAGTCAAGGATCATGAGAAATTGTTCTACACTGTATTATTTCCTTCAGCAATAGAAATTGTAAATTAGCATGAAATTAAATGACAAAACTGTAATTCAGCACTTACAGCTGCTACGTCTACGTCTTCATCTGTGAGCGCTCACCTCGTTGACGTTGATCTTGCTCTTGGCCGAGGTCTCCAGGAAGGCGCAGGAGTTCCACTGGCGGGCGAGGCCGATGCCCGACTCTTTGGCCACCACACGCTCCACCTCCAGGTCGCACTTGTTTCCAACCAGGATCATAGGAACCTGCGACCGCACGACCAAATGTGTACGATTGAAATTTCTGACAGGAGGCTGATGAATTCAAAGCACTGATACATTCTTCAAATAGTAAATATATTTAGTTTTGATTGTATCGTACGTCCTCGGTGTCCTTCACTCTGAGGATCTGCTCTCTGAGGTCCTGGAG
>NC_047173.1:17398622-17408622 GCF_009819705.1 Hippoglossus hippoglossus
CTTCCCAAAGCGAATCAGAGAGCAGCATTACAGCCAAGCCCCGCCTCTTACTGCGATGCACCTGGAGCTGTGAAACTATTAATTACACACACACAGAAGATTTCCTCTCTCTCACCGGGAGGTAATAATTACCCAGCATGCATCTGTGTGAGTTAATGAAAACAGTGGATGTCACGTGATCGCCCAGCTGGTGGTGATGTCACAACTGTGGAATCCCACTTGGTTACCGTTGCTATGCCTCCATGTGTGTGCGTGCGTGCACATGTATTAGTCATGTTGTGGGGACATAAGACTGTTTACACACTTAACCAGTGATATGGGGACGTGTGTGTGTCTGTGTGTGTGTATGTGTGTGTGTGTGCATACCAGTCATGCTCCACTGTGTGTTTGCAGCCCCCGGTGCTGGTGGCAACAAGAAGCAACATGACGAAGACAACACACACACAGAAATGTTTGTACTTCTACCTCAGTGAGGACCATGGGAGTTGACGACTACCCACTAACCCCCCCCCCCCACACACACACACACACACATCCCGATCACATCTTACCCCTGAAACAAAGGTTAGTTCTA
Organism: Hippoglossus hippoglossus; assembly: GCF_009819705.1. Classification (NCBI taxonomy): domain Eukaryota; kingdom Metazoa; phylum Chordata; class Actinopteri; order Pleuronectiformes; family Pleuronectidae; genus Hippoglossus; species Hippoglossus hippoglossus. Next base: position 17,399,197 of record NC_047173.1, read on the forward strand.
AAGATCAATATGGTCCACACAAAGATAGATGTACAAGTATACACACTCTCACACACACGGAGCCTCTATATCTGTTAGGGTCTGCCAACGTTACCATGGTGATGAGATGTGTGTGTGTGTGTGTGTGTGTGTGTGTGTGTGTGTGTGTGTGTGTGTGTGTGTGTGTGTGTGTGTGTGTGTGTGGTGTCAGGACCAAACATTAACATCTCTGTCTAACGAATCTAGAATGGAACTAGAACATATTTGGTATTTTGACTTAAAAATAACTAAAAATGTAATGATAAGAGTAAGAGTCTTATTGTCTGTCAGTTGGTTAATTAATTGACTTATATATAAATTTCACATAATTTTGCAGAATAAAAAGAAAAAATGTGATCTGCTGCTGATTTTTACTAATCCTGTTTTTAAACTTTTTATATTTATTCTTTGAGTGAAATTATCTTTACGTGTGATTGAAACATTTCTGACAAAATAAAATTCACTTCACTAAATGACATAGGAGATTGTTTACAGCGATGGAAGCTACCGCCCGATCTTTAAGTAGTGACAGTAACATCTCATAGAACCACCAGGACACACTTCAGGGTTTTCACACAGGACCGAGCCCGAGTTTCCTGCTCTGGACCACACGTAGCCCAGAGTTTAGACTAAACACAGGTCTACACTGTGCACAATCTGTTAAAGAGCTGCTTAGCTTAGCTTAGCTGCTTCTGCAACGTAAACATGGAACATTTAGCCCTGGGCTAGCAGAAGTGCAGTGTAACTTGTGTAGCTCCAAGGCTCAGATTAACCCTGGTTTAACAATGAGAACATGAAAAGAGCACAAGTTGGCTCAGGTCTATATTTAACCCAGTTCAAGCTTCAAAAGCAGAGCTGGTTTGTAAAATAAGAAATTCATATTTTTACATCTCTGCAAAGAGTTTATGTTTCCGTCTGTGTTTGTCTGTTAGCTAGCAGGGTTACACACACATTCACTCGTTGAATCTTGGTGCAGATCCACGACTTTCTTTTCACCTCCTTTCGTTGATTTCTCAGAGAATAATTCACGGACCTTGATGAAAAGAATCAGTCCAACTAAACTGTGTGTGTAATTTAGTTTAGATCCAAATAAAAATATAGATGATAAAGCTAATAGGAAACTGTATGAAGGTATGACAAAGGAATAACAAAAGGTATGAACTCTGAGTTTTACTTATTATTGTTTTCGAGCTGTATATTTTCAAACTGGGAAAAATACTCTATTTTGAACATTGTCTGTTTTAGCTCTACACAGAAAATGCTATATAATGTGTATTTCCATTCGGCCTGAACTTACAAAGATTGTCCTTATCTGGTCCATATCTCCTAACCTAGCAATCACCTAGCAAGGCACTAGCAGGCGTGTTATAGCATCTGCTATGTAAACACATTCATCTTAGTGACGCCCTAGCTGCCGTTTAAGAAGAATTACGCAACTACGGAGAACGTAATCTACAAGAACAACAATATCTTCGTCAGGAAATGCAGCATTTTCCTTGTCTAGTCTTGTTTATGTCCCATTAACTGAACTAGAGGAAGCAGGGTTTATGAGCTACACCGCAGCCAACCACCAGGGGTCGATCCCCGCCTTTCTGCTTCACTTTTGGGAGCTGTCATGTCGTCCATCTTTATTTAGTCTATGATACGACCAATACAAGCTGTAGACGAAGCCTCGATCTGTCAACGCCCTGGAAGAAGCCACATCGCATCTCAGCAGCAACACAGCAACACCTCATTAACCACCGGAGATAACACAACCCACACGACACAAAGTGAGAATAAATGACTCATACCTTCACTGTCATATCTCGGGGCCTATCCACGTACACCTTTGTTAACGCTGCAGGTAGAAGTGGAGCGGGAGGTCTTTCACACCTGGAGTTTCCAGCAGAGATGTGTTTCGGTGCCTGAAGCTCTGAACAGTCTCAGCCTCTCTAACTCTCCCTAGTGTGATGCGACAAGTCCGGGCGAGTTCAGGGATTCACAGGAAGTGACTGCGGCCGCAGCAGGCGAGGCCGCTGGAGGGAAAGAGAACCTGCAGCGTTTCACGAGCCGATTGCCGAGCCGACGCTAAACTCTGTCCTGCACCTGATCGGTCCTGGATGTGGATGTTTCCCACTTTTGTTCGTGTTGCGATTCTTTGACCGAACACGTGCAGCTTTTCGTGATATTTACGTTTTGCCAAAGATGTTTTTGAATTAGCAGAGGCACTTATTTTGCGATTTCAGCTTCCAAATATCGTGTTGGAAAGTATCTCAGCAAACTCACTCACTCTTCATACTTAAGTACATTATACTGCAGTTCATAGATACATGTTGTACTTTTTACTGCACTTAATCATCAATGTTACAATCTTATATAAAATAATTATACACAACAAATCCAGCCCAAATCAACTAGAACAATAAAATGCTAATAACCCAGGATAATTAGTAATAATAATAATAATAATCTAATGATGTTATTATTGTTCACAGGAACCTTTTTACTCTTCACAACCTACTTGTAATAAAGTAAAGGACTTGTAATAGAGGATAAAGTACTTTTACTTTAGTCAAAGATCAGAGTACTTCCTCCACACTACCCCAGACACAAGCTGTGTATTTGTAGTAGTACTGTTGTGTGTGTTCAGTGTGTAGTTCTACTCTGAAGACATCATGATGTTAATCTACTAAAGTAAAGTAGTTGGAGGAAGATGGACACACACACACACACACACACACACACACACACACACACACACACACACACACACACACACACACACACACACACACACACACACACACACACACACACACACAACTAGGTGGGGCCTGTCAATAAGATTGTGTGTGTGTTGCTGACAGTACAACATTGGAATAAAACCAAGCCTTGTCTACACACACACACACACACACACAGACACAGACACACACACACAGACACACAGACACAGACACACACACACACACAGACACACACACAGACACAGACACACACACAGACACACACACACACACACACACACACACACACACACACACACAGACACACACACACACACACACACACACACACACAGACACACAGACACACACACACACACAGACAGACAGACAGACAGACAGGTTCCTCAGAACTCATAAACGCCGCAGTTTGTTTCAGGACTTCCTCTTCCTCCACCTCCTCCTCCTCCTCCTCCTCTTCCTCCAGAGCAGCGGGAGTTCCGCAGCTGCGTGGCCGACTCAGGGAGCTCCCTCCCCGGCCGGCGGAGGCAGCAGGGCCCCGCTGCCTGGAGGAGCTGAGGAGCTGCAGACAGACAGGCCGCCGCCATGATGAGCTGTCTGTCTGTCTGTCTCTTCACCTCCTCACCGCTGAGGACCGGAGCTGCTGTCTGTCTGTCCGCCGGTCCCCGCTTCCGCAAACCCAGCTCAGCCCGGCTCAGCCCGGCTCGGCTCGGCTCGGCCCGGCTCGGCCTCCCTCCCTCCCTCCCTGTCCCGGTGTGTCCCGGGTTAGTGAAGGTGTGTAAAGATGGAGGGATGAAGACAAGAAGAAGAAGAAGAAGAAGAAAGAAGCTACTCACGCTCACATCCACCATCCGCTGCTCCCTCTCTCTCCCTCTCTCTCTCTCTCTCTCTATCTCTATCTCTCTCTCTCTCTCTCTCTCTCTCTCTCTCTCTCTCTCTCTCTCTCTCTCTCTCTCTCTCTCTCTCTCTCTCTCTCTCTCTCTCTCTCTCTCTCTCTGTCTCTCTCTCTCTCTCTCTCTGTCTCTCTCTCTCTCTTTCTCTCTCTCTCTCTCTCTCTCTCTCTCTCTCTCTCTCTCTCTCTCTCCCCCCCCCCCTCTCTCTCTCTCTCCACTGTCTGCAGGCGTCGCTCGACCAGAGCCGCTCCCTCCTGCTGACGCGATCAAGCTGCACCAGGTGACCTCCGCGCTTCCTGTCCGCTCCATCACAATAAAACACACTACAGGCCGGAAGCTGTGAATTATGAGTGAATCAGACACAAACAGTGTTGTTGGGTTTATTCTGTTTTAAATAAAGATCCTGTGTTCAAGGATCTTTAGCATCAAAAGCTATTCACTTTTTTAACCCATTTCTATTTTCATATAATCCTTGAGTTTATATTGAATTTGTTCTTTTTATTACTTTACTGCTGTCTATTGATTCACAGTCTATGGTTGTAACTCAGCACATGTCCCCATTCAATCTGAATCTAATCCATCTTATCTCATTTTATATTATCTTATTATATATTATCTTATCTTATCAAACATACTCACTATGCAGAACGATCAATTTCAGAATTATTGATTAATTAATCTAAAAGTATCATATTAATTTTGCGATTTTGGTTTCATTTGAACAAACCTTACTTCAAAAAGAGACATTTAACTATATTGTGTGTTCCACTGTATGTTATGACACAAATAAACTTGAAACTTGATATTTTGGATCATTAAACTGAATCTGTAAAGTTACTAAATGGAAATAAAATGATTGAGCAAAAGGTAGAAATGTTAAAAGAAAAAGGGAATAAACAAGTACCCCAAACGTAATATTGAGAAGTATAAGATCCATATTCAGAAAGCTATGAATACATTTTAAAATGTTAATATTCTGATTTATATGACTCTCTCTTTATTGTCACAACCTGTATGGACAATTTAGTCCTCACACTTTTATTCTGAAACCCGCCTCCACTATCTTCCTCTGTCACTACGTCACAGCTTGGCTCCGTGTTTTCTCTCGTGACGTTTCAGCTGCTTCCGCTTCCTGTTTCCAGTAGAATCACGTTAAGTTACTTGAGTTTACAGAATAAAAATGACGTCAGAGTTCCACAACTTGTAGCTCGGTGACGTCATTAGCGCCATCGGGCTGCCTCGCTCAAAATAAACCAATAAATATTAAAAACAAAAATATTTGAATGATCAAAATATATATATTATTATTCATAATCAATACTGACAATGTACTGCACTGAACTTTACATCTGCATGAATACATCTGACTCTGTATTTTAAACTCCAAATAATATTCTACTGATTATATCATAATATACATTAAGTCACATTATCTGAAGTCCCACTGTCAGTTCACAGCAGAGGTCAAAGGTCAAAGTGAGTCTGAAGGCCATCAAATAAAAAACATGAACATACATGTGTGTTTGTGTGTGTTACTGCCGACTCAGAGCGGCAGAGCGAGTCGGAGCGTGTTGATAGAAACACGCCAAGACGCAAACACACACACACACACACACACATTATTTACTACCGTCTCATACAGAGTTGTGAAGCCGCACCCAAACACAGTCACCAAGAATAGAGACACTTAAACAGCTTCCCTTTCACTGACACACACTTCCTGTTTATACTGTGTGTGTGTGTGTGTGTGTGTGTGTTTGAGAAACTTCTGGTATGTCTTAAGCAGAAGTTCCTCCTCACTGAGCAGTTTATTAGGAACACCCAAAGGTCACTGGGTCGTGTCTTTGCTCTGGAAACATTTTAGTGTTGATGCATCTGATGGTTTTTGCAGATTTGTCTCGAACATCCTAAGACTTTCCTCTGGATTCACATCTGGAGACGAGGCCACTGATGTTCACTGAGCTGTTTCAGACTTTAATTTTGACACGTGGATCATTATCCTGCAGGAAGTCATGTTGAACTGTGACCATGAGGAGACGAAGATGTTCAGAAACAATGATCAGATAAACTGAGACGTTTAAACCACAAATGATTGATTTAAGTGACACCATCATAGCGCCACCTGCAGTCTGGACTGATCATACAAGGCAGGCTCCACAGAACTGTACGTTTCTGTAATTTGATGCTGCTTGACTGACTTTAAGGGACTATTGGGCCTTGGCGGAGGGATACACTGAATAACTGTGTCGACCGTGGAGTCACTTTAAACTGATGCTCTGGTCCATTGGGCCCCTAAAACCCTCGGGCCCCTGCCCCTGATTGTCAGCCCCTGAGCCTCGGCCCCCGAGCTTCAGTCCTGCAGGATCCTTGAGTCTCAGACGTGCAGACGAACTTCAAACGCAGCAACAGTTCATCAGAGCAGAATAAATTAGTCCAGTTCAAAGAGGAAATCAGCATGTGAATGATCCCACTCACTCACACACGAATATATCAAATCAAGTGTTGCTAGGCGACCAGATGAATGAGCATCAGCTGCTTTGTTTGCTCTCTGACGACTTTCTGCCTCGTTGAAACAGCCAATCAGAGCCGAGTCTCCTTTGAACAGGAAGTTGTTTCTTTCAGCTCACACCTGACGTCTCTATAACGAAGCCTCTGGTTGGTGGAGCTCGTGTTTATTTTTTATTTTTAGTAAACTCGTGTTAAACTCATATTTATGTTTGTCTCCCTCTGCTGATAGAAAACACATTTCACCTCCAGACTCATTTTATTTCTTTTTCAGTATCTCCATTAATGAGTCTTCAGCACTTCCTTTTCGTACTGTTTAAATTAATGTGTCAGTAAACATCACTAAATTCATGTGACCCTCCAAAATGTTTAACATGTTAAAATGGTTGTTACTGGTATCGCATCAAATGTCAGTGAGGTTTTGAACGAGAGGTTTTATCAGGGGACAGTTTGGATTCTGAGCAGGTGACGACTCAGCCTTGTGATGTGGAACCTGCTCCACCAGGTGGCGCTGTTTAGTGAGACGAGAATCAGCTCGTCTGAGAAATACTGTCAATACAGATGACATAAAGCTGAAGCCAAAGTGTCTCGATCGCCCCCTGGTGGCTGGGTGCATTATAGGTCATAATGCCCTGCCTCCTCCATGTTAACAGAGGGGACATGGACCAAACAAAACTATACAAAAATCAAAGTAGACATAAATGTTTGTCAAAGATGTTTCTGTCATTTCAGGTCGTTCTTCTCTCACCGATGTTTGTTCAAGTGTTTCTGATCAGTTTGGTTTGAATCAGTTATTTCATTATATAAATATGGGCTGAAACGACATGATTGACAGCTGAGACTGTCTCATGATTGGTCTAGAGCAGATATGGGCGGGATCTCAATGCCACAGAGACGTCCACAGAACAAGATGGCGACAGCTTTGTTTTTGTACAGATGGCAGGAAGTGGGGGTGTCGACCATCTTTATCCCCACACACACAAAGAAATGAGACAGAGGAATATGAACGCAGGCAGAAATGGACCTTTTTTATTTTTCTTGGGCGATAAACAACAGTGGACTGTTCTGACCAGACCTGACTGAACCAGATTAAACCAAATTGAACCCGGTTCATCAAACCGGATTAAACCAGACAAGGACACAGGAGATAAAACCTGTCCAGACCAGACAGAACCGGTTGAAACTGGTTTGGGATCGGCCAAACTCAGGGGTAAAAACGGAATGAACCGATATCGTAAATTTGTATCACACAGTATCACCATGGCAACAGCCCCACAGTACTGTCACGGTCCAATCAGGTGTGGTCAGACGGGACCTGGTCCAATAATCCTCCTCCTCCCTCCCTGTGGAAACGCGGGTCTGTTGAATCAGGGTAAACAATGAAGCTGATTGGTCCACAAACAGGAAAACCCCTCCCACCCGCCGTAACCCCCAAGCATCCTATTGGCTGCCTACATCATTCGCAAAAAAAAAACAAGAACAAAAACAGAGCGAGCCCTTCTCCCAGTGTCGCAGCCTCAGGCAGGAGAGGCCGTTTCCCCCATTGGTCAGTTTAAGAACACGCTAACTGTCAGTCACTCAGCAGCGGCCAATCAGGTTACAGTACCTGTGGAACTTTCTGGAATTTTGAAAAAAAGAGAAAACAAGAAGGATGATGAAGAGGGAGACCAACCAATCAGATGACCTCGCTAGAAAAAACAAACAGGAAGTAGGAGGAGCTTCCAAAACTCACATGGAATTTATTTTTCTGGAATTTCTTGTAATTTTTTTTCCCCGTTTTTTTTTTTTGTTCTTTGTTTTTGACCTTTTTGTCCGTGTGTGGGAGCCGTACGTCAAGTTCTTCCTTTCCCCTCCAACAGCCGTTTTCAGTGCAATGCATCATGGGACGATCAATCGCTAGGAGAGGGTGTGTCACTACAAGTGTGTGTGTGTGTGTGTGTGTGTGTGCATGTGTGCGTGTGTGTGTGTGTGTATTTGCGTCCTGTTGTCATGGAAACATGCTGCAGGGTTAGCGCTCCAGCAGCAGGGGTGGTGGTGGTGCCTTTGCATCATGGGAACTCGTTCTGTCCATCCGTTTAGCTGGTGTCCATGGACTCCATGTTGGCAGAGCTGGAGTCCCTCTGGATCGAGTCGAAGATGGCCGCCAGCTCCTGATTGGATGAGATCTGTGACTGGAACTCAGACATCAGCGGCGACTTCTCGGCTTCGGGGATCGTCAGCAGGGCAACGACGGCTCGCATCGCCGACCGCTTCAGCTCGTCCTGCTTCTCAAACTCCTGCTTCACCGAGTTCGCCTTCACCTGCAGAGACAAGAACATTGTCCACGTTGACGAGAAATACAAAGTAAAACACGTAGTCTCTCCAGGATGCTACTGATCACGAGTAAAACGATTGAATTAAAATACACGACAAGGAGCACAAATTTAATTGAAACGCGTTTAAAAAAGACGCAGTCACAAAACATAACCATGAGGCAACTTGACAGCCTGTTTTGTCCTGATCAAACCAAATCGTCACTCTTGATTTTATTTACATGACGTTGTTTTGTGAGTTTCTCAATCTGGCCACGCCGTTCAGATGTTTCTCTTCCTGTTTCTGCTTCTTGACTGACAACACGTGATGTTGGCGTAGCACCCTCTGTTGGTTTACCTTGGTGGTGCAGGTGGCTCGGAGCGGCTCCACCAGTCGGTCGAGTCTCTGCAGAACAGCACTGGGACACAGAGACGAGAGTCGGGCCAACATCAGGAACGTCAGCATCTGGAAACACGACCACAGAGTCAGGTCAGTGTGAAGACTCAGCTTGTCATGTACTGGGCGTGTATATTATGTGCACTGGGCATGTGCTGAGCGTGTACTGGTGTGTGCCGAGACCTTGATGTCATAATGGTCCTTGAGGCCGTCCTCTACGTGGTTAAGGAAGGTGAAGATGTCGAGTCGGTCCAGGCAGCTGTCCAGCAGAGTGTACATGCACTCGAACGCAGCCTTCCTCAGGTCCAACCCGTCGTCCACCGTGTGTTTGAAGGGACCCATCTCCACCTGCAGACAGAGGTCAGAGGTCAGAGATCAAACACCTGTGCCCCGTTCCCGGCATCCTGACCTTTGTGTGTTTCCGGATGCTCTCACCTCTCGGATCAGCTCCTTCCTGACTTTGGTCTCGTTGTACAGTTGAGGTAAAACTGAGTCCAGCAGCTCTCGGATCAGACTCGGTTTATTGTGGGCTGCAGAGTTAAACGTAACCAAGGCAACGCGACGCACGTTCAGGTCTGGGTCCTCCAGCGTCT
>NC_047173.1:17413622-17431122 GCF_009819705.1 Hippoglossus hippoglossus
AGATCGATGAAGACCAGATTCCCACAAGACATCACCAGATGTCCCAGAGCCATGATCGTCCTCTGAAATATTCGGTCGTGAATTCATCACAATGCAATAAAACAACAAGAGTTCACCTGGAGAGCTGAGGGTTAAGAGACGCACCTTTCTGACGGCCAGTCTGGGGGAGGTGAGCTGAGGGAGCAGACAGCTGAGGATGGAGGGGTGGAAGTTGACCAACAGACCTCCCTGTCTGCAGACACACAGAAATAAAGACGGAAAAATATTGTTTGTGTAAATTCAGACACAAAACTTCACGCAGAGTAACGGACAGAAAGAGACTCTGTACCTGCACAGCATGTCGGCCATGATGTCGAGCGCCTCCAGCTGAACAGAGACGTCCTCCTGTTTGGCGATGGCACTCGTCAGACGACCCGTTATCTTCTTACAGACGCTAGCAGCTAAAGCAGAGCCTGTGAAGAGACAGGAAGAGACAAAGACAAGTGGTCGAAAACAAACGAGTAGTGTTGAGTTGTTTAGTTTTATATGTTGACCAATGAATATGTAATATACGTTGACTAGTGCGTGTATATACTATATAACTTGAGTAATGCATTATATGTTGAATAATGTATATGTTATACACATTGAGAATGTATTCATTATATATGATGAGTAATTTACACATTAAATTTGTTGAGTGGTGTATATTAGTGGTGTATATAAGTTGTGTAATGTATATGTTACATTTGTTGAGTAGTGAATATACTAAATATCTGAGGTGACAGACGAAGTATGTTTAGTATTTTTAAGTGACCGACTATCAGAGTTTTGAGTTATATATATTATACATGTTGAGTCGTGTATATCATATATATTTTACCACTGGAGGCGGGCGGTAACTCTCCGATCACAGTCTTGAGTCCGATGGAGGAAATGTCTCGGAGCTGTTCCTTGTCCGACAACATGTTGGTGCACAGCGTGTCCACGATGGTCTCCACCTGGTACTCCTTCACCTTACTGACCAGGGGCCCCAGGCTGAAGAAACAAACGCACCCACAGTTTTTAAACACGCACTGAGGGTCAAACAGATGCATCCACAGCTACAGACGCACCCACAGCTACAGACACACCCACAGCTACAGACACACCCACAGCTACAGACACACCCACGGGTTCAAGAGAGGAAATAAAACACAGTGGGAATTCATAAGAAATAAAAAAAACAGTGACTCGTAAAAAAAAAATAAAAGGACTTAAAACGTGTGTGTTTTTACCATTTGACGGCCAGATTCTGTACTTCTCCATTCTTGTCTTCAAGCAGTTTCAGAATCATCCTCACCACCTGTCAATCAATCAATATATCAATCAATAAATCTTAAAATTTCACTGGTCTTATAGGTATAGTTATAAACAGTTATAAACAGGTTTAAACTTCCTAAATCTTCCTCTTAGTAAAACATATGCCCCGAACACAGCTGGTATTAACACTCGTCCTGAGAGATCCGATCCCAATGTGGACACAGACAGACCATCTCCGAATGTGGTCTGTGCTTAGAGCCGACCGCTTGTGAGTGAATCACAAAAACCACATGTTAATACCAGGGGTGCACGTGGCCTACAAGAACCCTGAAGAAACCAGTCTAAAGGATAGAAACCAGAAGAGTCCAGTATAAACCAGATTACACTGGTATATGAACCAACCTTCCTCTCGCTGTCGTCGTCCAGTTTGATTGAATCTTTCTGTAGCTCCGTCATCAGGTCGTTTGTGGCCATAAACCTGAAACAGAGAAAATAAAAAGCGTGAAACTAGTGATCTGATATATGAAGCTGATATGACGACTCGTGACATGAACTGAAAACTGTGTCAGGACATTGTCTAGAGTTGGTTTTTCACATGTGAAGCAGCAGCAGCAGGTTGTCGGGTCCGACTCGTTCTCAACAACAGGAGCATGTGGGGAACATTCAGGCGAGGGGGCGGAGCCTGTAGAGCAGCAGGAGGCCGGACATGACGTATAAACTCTGCTGTGGAAAGACCGGCGTCGGCCCTCAGCACCAAAAGCTCTGGAATCTCCTCGTCTTTCCAGTTTCACGTCTTCAACACGCGATTTTCTGGACATTTAACTCACATTCTTAACTCGCTCTGACATTTTACTCGGACGGTTTGTTTCCCCCAAATATCTTTTTTGTTCAGATGGTAAAAACACAGATGTGGGTCGTCTGTTTGAAAATTCTGATGACACTTTTTGCCGCTTTAAAAGTTATATCTGCTGACACCATGTCCAATCCAATATTTATTATATCCCAGGCGGCACGCAGCACACATTAAAAGCAGAGAGGCGTTTTGGACGCGTTTGACGGCTGAATGAACGCGCACGGACGAAATGTGCTGTGAACTCACCAGCAGAGAAACATCACCCAAAAAGAAAGTGTAATTATCTCTCTCCTGCAGAGCATGTGCTGATGCAGACGCCACATTAAAGCGCTCAGATCAGGACTGAAAGGATTCCGTTTGCTCTGCTCGTTCAGGGTCAGTGGACGTTTTTACAGCGGCGAGGACGGATAGCGACACGACTCATGATTTCACGGGCTCCTCGCACTGAGCGGGCAGCTGTCAGGACTGATGAACTGAGGAGCGAGGCTGAAACGTATCTGTTAAATGAGGATTTCTCTTTCAGGATGCTACAGCGTGACGTTGTATGAACATGATTTGAAATGATTAAACACGCGGACATTCTCAGTCTTATTGGAGCTGCAACATGTCGGCATGTTTCACATCAATTAACACAAACAACTCGTGCTTCCGATTCACGTTGAGCAGAGCAAGTTCCAATCATTTTTAATATCGATTAATCTGTTGATTACTTCACCAACTTATCAATGAATTTCCTTTGTACAGAAAATTGTGAAAAATGCTGATTATTATTCCCGTCGTCTTTGTGTGTTTAGATTTACTCGTCTAAGATTCAGTTTATTATCCGAAGAGAAACAAGCAGAAAATATTGACACAACCAAACTGATCGATCTTTAAATGTTCTGATAATCTGTGAGTTTCCTGCAGCTTCCTCCCACAGTGCAAACACATGCAGATCAGACATATTTGTTATTAAATTGTCCACATGTGTGATTGGTTGGATGTCCAGGGTGAACCCCGCCTCTCGCCCACTGTCAGCTGGGATTGGCTCCAGCTCTCCCACGACCCTCAAAAGGATAGGACGTATAGATGATGGATGGATCTTTGCTGTGCAAAAGCTTTAGGACGCATTTACCTTCATGAAGCCACATTGAGGATTTGTTTCGCCACAGGAAGCAAATGTTTCATTCACCAAGTCGCTCGCACATAATGGAAGTGAAGGCGAATGAAAAACTACATTGATGTGTGTGCGACTGTTCCCTGATTGGGCGCTTTGGATTCTAAAAATGTAGAAGCGCTTGTTTTGATGCCACTGATGTCCCTGATCAAAATACTGCAGAGCTGTTGTCAGTTGTGCCGCTTTCTCTACCCGTATAATTTAAAAACAAAAAGGACAAGAGGGTGAGTATGTCTTGTCCATCCGAAGGGTTTCTGCACTGGTTTGATGAGAAGCTGATAACAGACATCAGGATCACCAGCGGGTGTGAGGGACACGTCATCACTTCTGTACCTTAAGGTCAATGAGTGTTTCTGTCTTCTGATCACAGCTGATCAGACCTGTATGTGTGTACGGGCCCAGTTGGCGTCTTTCCTCTTGATCCATAACCATTAGCTGCAGTGTTCTGTCGTAAAAAGGTCCATGTTATGTACATCTCTATATTCTTTACTATTCTATTTATATTTTAATACCATTCGTTATTCTACGAGTTTCCTCCCATAACAACATCTTTTGGACGACCTGCTGCAGAAACAGGTGAATTCCCGCTGAATAGGATCAATTAAGATTATTATTTATCTTATCTTGTTTGCTTTCCTTTGTTTTGAACATGTGTAAAGTTTGAGCATTGTCCAAATGTATTTATGCATTTTGTTGTTATTATTATTAGGAACAGTTTCTTTCCCTGTGCAGAAATTAAACTTCATATTAATGGACAGTCGCACACTATTGACTCCTTATATTACTTTTATCTTTCAGATTCCATTTGACTGTGATCTCTCTCTCTCTCTCTCTTTCTCTCTCTCTCTATGAACGTACTTTCTTATTATTTCACTATGTCTCTCCTTCTACATCAGTTATAATCCCGAAGCCGACAGTTCATCTGGATTATTGGTTATTGATTGAGGACAAGCAGGAGGTGTTTACCTGAGGTCTCCACCTGGGCCACCACACCCCCTCCACCACCCAACACCACAACACGGAGCTCAAACATCACAACACATCGTTGTTGGCTCGAGTGGCAGCTAGCTGACATGCTAACTTCACATGTTAATCCCTATAGCCGGCGGACACCGTAAACATCCAGGCGTTAGCTGACATCATGCTAGCTTGCGGCATGAGAGAAGTTGGAGCTAGCCGGCTAACAGCCGAGCTAACCGTTCCCCGGTGGCGTTTACCCGCGGCTCAGCTGCCGGTTCACCGGGTCACTAACCGGTCACCGCCGCTGTCGTCGAATCGAAACCGACGGTTAACCGCTAACTAGCGTGTTAGCGACGCGATCAGACAGGTGGCAGGCTAGCTGTTAGCACGAGGCCTGACAGCGCCAGCCACTGTTTTCAACCCTCCGTACAAACCACCGGAGCCACGGGGACGCGAGGCGGGCGGAGAGTTCGCCTCTGCGGGGCTTGATTTCACCTGAAGTCCTTGTCGCTGGAGGTCATCTTCTCCAGCAGGTTGGAGATGTGGTACGAGGCGCTCGCCATGTCGGTGTCCGCCGTTAGCCTCCTGCTAGCAGAGCGCTCAGTCAGTGGGTTCCGGCTGCGGTGACTCTGGCTGCTTCAGCCGCCTGCTGCTCGGGGCTTTCTGGGGCTCGGTTGCGCCTCCGGACCTGGTTCTGGTTCTCCTGGTTCTGGTTCTGGTTCCGATGCTGCCGCCTTCTCTTCTCCTACAGCGACTGTCGCATCCCGGGCCGCGGAGTTTGATGCGTTTGAATGGAACTCCCGTTCTGTCTGCAGAGGGGCGGGGTTAGCAGAGCTGGACTGTGCGGGGTCGAAGGTCACAGTTTGGGACGTGTGATTTATTCTTAACACGTTTTAATGGAACAGAGAGAAAATACTGTGTTCAAATATAAATACGATGTAACTTGTATTTCTACTTCTTATCGTGACGGTAGAGGTATTTGCTCTGTTTATTAATATCTTGTAAAAGATTCTTCTTCTTTCTGCTCCTTTTCATTCAAGATTGGAGATTTTGTGTTTGCATTTGTTTTAATTGGTCGATGAATGGAATAAACACATAAATAAATAAAGCACCCTAATGAAATACTCCACGACACGTAAAAGTCATGTACTTTTGTCAAGTCAAAATATTAAATATTAATAAATTATTATATATATATAATAAAAACGGTAATTTAAACTTGTGGTGCTTGAGTATGTTTTGATACTAAGAATTGTACAAGTAAAAACAAATATTACTCGTAAATTTCACTTCATCTCCATGACGACACCTTCATTAGATTAAATATCGGCTTCACTTTGTTCTTTAGGATTTTTTCGAGTTTTTAATCTTTTCCCTCACAAATGCAAAAAACATGTAGAGAGCAGCCGGACGACATGACAGCTCCCAAAAGTGAAGCCAAAACATCTGGAGCGCTATCTCACTATTTGCCCTCAAAACATCAGATCTCCCTTCTTCTTTCTATTCAATCATTTCAGTCTGTTAATGTCAATTTAGGAAACGACCTAAAAACCTGGTAACGTGACCGTGTGCACAAAGGTCGACTCTGCTGCGTCTCTTTCCTTCCTGTCAGTTTCACGCTTTGCTCTTTTGCGTCTAAAGAGCTGTTTGAATAAAGCTGACTGGATTCAAAGATCGTCTCCTGATACGAATCATCGCCTCCTTCACCTGCGGCAGGTGTCTCCATTCAGAAACCTCATGTAGAGCCACTTCCTGTTTACTCAACGAGGTAGAATCAGGATCAAGTGTGTGGAGCTCTGCGTGTGTGTGTGTGTGTGTGCAGAGCTATATTGAGCACATTATCCTCAAACAATGGATCACACACACACACACACACACACACACACACACACAAGCACACACACACACCCACACGCACACACCTTCTCAAGCACAAACACTGACAGGACTACTATACCTCATGGGGACCAAAGCTCGGTCCTGATGAGGCTGAATGTTATTTCTGAGGCGCTGGTTAAGGTTAGTTAAGATGTGGCTTGTGGTTAGGTTAAGGTTTGAGTTAGTCATGAATTGCTCATGGTGAAGGATCTTTATCACGAACCAGTTTGGGATTCAAACCCTGAAGAAATTAAGAGCCGTCCTCACACACCTTCAAAAAGCTGTTGGATGGTTATGACTGTGATTCATTAACCAGTTACTTGGTTTTCAGGATTGACAGAGAATAATTTGTCAGTGCTGTGTGAAGTCAAATCTTTGTCCCACAGGACAGAGTGAAGGACGAGGGTTAATATTCAGCTGTGTTGGTCGTACAGGGGCTGGGCAACGTGTCCTCACAAGTATAGAAGCCTGAAGTGTGTGTGTGTGTGTGTGTGTGTGTGTGTGTGTGTGTGTGTGTGTGTGTGTGTGTGTGTGAGATGAGTCACAGATCAGTTGAGTGGGATGTTTACAAACCCCCAGGCGCTCTCTCTCTCTCTCTGTTGACACATAATGCAGCCACTGACATATGCATGCTGTGATTCCACAGTGTGTGTGTGTGTGTGTGCACGCGTGTGTGTTAATGCATTGACAGCGTTTGACAGTAATCTATGAAATGAGGCTGCAGCTGCATCTCAAACACAGTTTTCTTCAGATGTCTCTCAGGAAATGACTGTGATGATGATGATGATGATGATGATGATGATGATGATGATGAGGAAGGTCTGATTATAGCTATGAAGAGTCTGTTAATCAACCTAAAACCTGACAAGGAAAACGATGAATCATTTTTTTAATCAATGACTTTATTTAACATTTTGACAAAATAGAAAAACATGAGGTTATAAATCGACCATATCTATCTATCTATCCATCTATCTATCTATCTATCCATCTATCCATCTATCTATCTATCTATCCATCTATCTATCTATCTATCTATCTGTCCATCCATCATCCATGTTAGCAGTTGGGACATGGACCAAACTAAAGAATCAAAGCACGCGCATTTGTATCTGAGACATTTTGGCTTCATTTCTGGACAGTGGAAGGAAGTGGAGACACGTCATCCATCTAACCATTTTCCACCATTTTAAAACTGAGATGATATTAACATAAAGCGTTCGTCCATCACTTAAGTCCAGAGAAAGATGATACAGCACTAAAAGTAAGAGTTCCCAAAAAGAAAGGGCAGATCGGAGACACAGGTCCTAACATGTCCATTTTGACCTTTCACTTGACGTTTTGACCTTTTTGCGGCTCTGCAGGATGATGTCAGCTGTTTTAAAATCCTGAAATCCTGACTGTTCCTGTCTCCACATAATGTTCTGGGTAGTCTGTGATTTAAAACACATTTCAAGACTTTGGACGATTGGACGATTGGACAGTCAGTTAGTCGGTCAGTCAGGTGATCGGTCGTTCTGTCAGTTGGTCAATCAGTAAGTTAGTCGGTCTGTCAGATGGTTGGTTGATCAGTCAGACAGATGCTCAGCCCGTCAGTTGATCGGTCGGTTGGTTTGGTAGCTCAATCAGTCAGTTCCTCACTCAGTCAGTTGTTCGGTCCACCACTTTAATCTGAACCCAACTGACTTTGGAGATCCCCTGACTTTTCATCATCAGGTCAAATTTTGAATTCGTTCATTACTTTAGAATCACAGTGAAATAATCTGGGTCACTCGGTTCAGCCTGCGTCCGAGAACAGAGCAAAGTGTGTGTTTAGTGATTGTACTGTTTTCTTTTCCAAACACGATGAATTTAAAAAGATGAATCCCCCAGAAGACAAAGGGTTTAATGACAATAAGTTGTCGATGCGATAAATAAAAACAGTGAATAAAGCTGCAGGGACTCACACTGAGTCTCTCTCTTCATATTGAGGTCAGTCTCTGCTTTTTGTCTTGTAGCCTGCAGAGACTCATTCTTCCACTTCACTGATTCTTTTCCTCCTCTTCCTCCTTCACTCGTCTCTCCACAGCTCCACGGGGATGACAGACGGCTACTTGTCATGTTGAAGGCTGTCAGTTAATCACTGTTGTTATTGGCTGTTTTAGATCCAGTGGTTTGGATTATGTGTGATGATACCAGTGGGTTTTCTTGTTTCTGTCAAACCATTAAATCCAGTCTGATGTAAAACAGACAGAATCCGCTCCTCTGAAATGAATAAGTCTTTGTTTCTGTTTCTGTAAATTTTACTTTAACCATCTTACTAATAACTATCCATCTAAATGAACTAAAATGCGCAATCCAGACACCAGGTGCTCTAACAGATAACTGTGGGAGATTATCATCAAAATGACCGACTGGTTAAAAAGGTAAGATGTGTAACACTGTGTTGTTATTCCAGGCAAACATCACACTACCTCAGGGAACATTCGCTTAGTAAACTCGTCCAAATCCAGGAGCTGCTAACATCAGCCTGAACTCTGATTCTCAGAATTTAATATAATCTGTGCTCCAACAAACTAATTTTATGGTTTGATGATGATAGAAAACTAAAGTTTATACTGTGAAATGAAATGTGAGGAAAATATCCTCAAAAATTCAAAGGTCCAAACCGTCTTTGACAGTGAATTACTGTGTCGTCTGTTTGCTTCCCAGTCGTTTACAGTGTGTTTTCTCTCATTGTCAGTTTGGCGTCACCTCCAACCTTTGTTCTCTACTTTAACTGGAAAAATGAAAGGCTGAAACTTGGCAGAACTCCCCTTCAATCCAGGACTGGGTGGAGATGGGGGCTGAATTCCTCAGGGGCGAGTCAGGACAGGAACCAACCTTCAAACAGGTAACCTGTGTATGTGTGTGGTTTCCAGGTTAATGTGTCTGTGGCTTCATCATTATTCCAACAAACTGCGAGTGTCGCTGCTGGAGCTGAAAAGCACGTGGAAATAATTTCCCCATCATGAATAGTTGAATAGAATATAAGACTGGAGCAGTATCTTAGGTTTACAGGAGATTTCCATGTGTAACACTGACTTGTGATTGGTTGAGCACATGTGCAGGCGGGACCATGATACTGCATCTCCACCACGATTACTACTCACATATATGTGCGATATTACAGCTTCGTGTTTGTGGAAGTGGAGACACGTCGTCCATCTTTACTTACAGTGGCCAAACCCAATGTTGAAAACAATCGCAGTTTTTCTGTGGTATTTGTTCAAATGTTTGTCGTTTCCTCTTGTGGTTGTTTTATGGGCTCAAACTGAAAAAGCACATAAAACAACGTGGATGGAAGTCTCATTAAACAGTTAGAGGGGATTTATGGAACATCTTCACCTGATCGTTCCACCAGAAGCACTTAAGAGGATATTTAGCCAAAGACTTTTATTGATCCCAGAGGATATCCCTCTCTCCCTCTCTCCCTCTCTCCCTCTCCCCCTCTCCCTCTCTCCCTCTCCCTCTCTCCCTCTGCTGTGAATGAATGAAGAACAGAGGTGTGTGTCGTCATGCAGGGGCGGACCTAGGATTTTTCTAAATCAGGGGCCAAAACGGGGCCTCAATTAAACAGATTATGTTGTTCCTCTCCAAAAGAGCTTAGAAAATAAGAATTCTTAAGAAGTTTTCATATTCGTTGTTAGTAAGTCAGAAGCTTATTTAAAAAGGCTACTGACAGGACAGGGGCCCTTCAGGGGCCAATTAAGATTTAAACTGAGGCCAGTGCCCCCCTGGCCCCACCCCTGGATTCACCCCTGTTTAAATCGCAGCGGATATTAGCACATTGGAGAAAACTTTTTGTTAATTTACGCAGAATTTGTGAGATTCTTTCATTTCATTTCATTTCACCGAATTCACCTGCACCTGCACTTCAGAGTTTCCTCGCGTGCTCCTTCACTGTCATCACGTCACTCCCCCCCCCCTCTTGAGACCACAAGAGGCTCGAGGGTAGAGTTACCAAGAGGGGGAGGGGGTCGAGAGACACCGACAAAGAGAGGGAAAAGAGAGAGAGAGAGAGACACACACACACACACACAGAGAGAGGAGAGAGAGAGAGAGAGAGAGAGAGAGAGAGACACAGACACACAGGGAGAGACAGGGAGAGAGGTAGAGAGAGGTAGAGTCCGACAGGGGGAGGTGGTCTCTGTATAGTGGAGCAGCTGAGGAAGCTAATGCTAACTAGCCATGTTGCTGTCGCCACCGCTGCTGCTCCTCCCGCCGCTGCTGCTGGTGTGTGTGTGTTAGCGGGCCGCCCTGGACTCCCTATCCGCCCTGAGGTGCATCATGCCCGGCTGGAAGAAGAACATCCCGGCCTGTCTCCAACCGGACCAGGAGGGAGGTAAGACCGAGAGACCGGATCGGACCGAACTGTTCAAGCCGGCGAGTCCCCCCCCGCTCCTCCACCGTGCGTGTGAACGTGTCAGTACATACCTGTGTGTGTGCGCGCGTGTTTCTCTCTGAATGTGTGTTTGAGCGAGCGCGTGCACCACCGATAACCGGTGCGGTCTCGTGCAGACCGTGACTGTGAAATTAGTGAAAGTTGGTAACTAACACCGTGAGCGCGTGCGTGTGAACGTGTGTGCGTGTGTGTGTGTGTGTGTGTGTGTGTGTGTGAGTGAATCTGACGCAACGGGTGAGGTAACGGTGACGTTACGGTGATTTTCCTTTTCACGCTGTGTGGCGCTAACGTGTTCATCGTGACCGGGCGATCACCGGTGACCAGTGGACCGGAGTTAGCCGCCGGGCTGCTAACAGGCTAACCAGCGGTTAAACCGGGCGAGGGGCTGGTCAACCGAGGGTGTGTGTCTGTGTGTGTGTGACTGTGTGTGCGTGCGCGCGCTGCAGCCCCGGTGTCAGTGCGTTTCTGTCGGTTCCTCCGGACGTTGACAGGCTTCGCGTTAAGAAGCCGTGACAGCAGCGCTCCGTGTTTTCACAGCAGCTCCGTTAATGTCCCTCTGAGCCGGAGGTGTCATGTTGATCCTGCTCCCACCTCCTCACTGTCTCAGGAGGCTCGGGCTCCAGAGGAGGGGTTCACATCTGCTTGTAAATCATCTGATAATTAACTCTTCAGTCAATTGTGATATTAACCTGATGAAGACGAAGCATTTTCTGGTTCTTCCTTTACGTGAATAAGGTCATACTTGGAATAAGCAGTATTTTTTGTAATCTTAGTTGCATTATGAGCTGATTTCAGACCTGTACTCAACTCTGGAGGATCTGATGACGCGCCGCACATTGTCCATCCAACCCCGAGTCCGAACTACGGAGAATGTCTGAGTGAGAGCACAGCAGGAGATCCTCCGGAGGATAGGCCAGGAGCGAGTGTTGAGGACGTTTGTAGCACGCGATGGACGCACAACTGAAAGAACACAAAAGAATACAAATATCTCCGGATGCAAAAGAGGAGCCACAGAAGACGTCGACTGGAAAAGAGGAGATTTGAGAGGTTCTGGTGATCAGGGCGGACGCTGCCTCCTGCTGCTTCATCCCTCGAGTCTGAGCGGAGAATCTCCCGCTGCCTTGTTCATCTGTGAAATAAACTCCGGAGAAACTCTGGACTCCATCGTCTCAGGAGTTCATGTCTGAAAACGGCCACAAACATACATCTTAATCACTTTAGACTTAATCACTGATGACGGTTACCAGCGGCTGGATGACATGCAACCTGGATGTAAACAAGATGGAGAATATTAAAGAATTGAAGCTTTTGTAAATTAAGAAAAAAACGGTAGAATCGAACATTTAACTAATTCAATTTGAGGTTTAAAAACCAAATAACATCGGACATAATGATGTGAGTCATAATCATCCTCTGTAGCATGTAAACAGAATGAATGGAATATTCTATTAGCAACTCACGTAAACACCATAATCAAGATAATTTCTCATTCTGAATAAGTGTGAATATTTGTTTCCACGTAATCGCAGTCAGTGTTGTGGAAAAAGCTCCAGCTCAACGCTTCGCCGTTTTAGCTCTTCAATTCATTCCAGCTGAGTGTTTGACCACTTATCTTCTCTGCAGAACCAGAATCCATTTATAAACTGATTAATTTTTTTAAATGAAGCTGTTATTGAAAGCTTAAACACAGAAATAAGTCGGGGATCGATTCACTTGATCGTAGAACAGAGAAATACAATAAAAAAAAAAGAGCAACAATACAATAAATGACACTTTCTCCAACGGTGGATTACCAAGTTGAACATTACGTATTGATCAGGCTCATTCAGCAGAGACGTGTCGTCTCCGAGGAGCGGGGCCATTGTTGTGGACCACTCTTTTTAATGGGGCGGGCGTTTCTTCCCTCAGAGTCGCAGCAGTGTCCGTTTGGTTGTTGTGTGTAAGAGCCAAAATAATCCATCTCTTTTCAAAAGAGTCCTCGAGCTGCAGCGAGAGACCGACTAAAGCTGCTTTCGCACTTTTTCGCTGAAATTTCGCAAAGGGACTGAACGGAAGATTTATTTTCTTTCAATCAACCGAACGATTAAACAACTCTACGGTGATGCAGATGGAATTATTAATCTTAACTGACTTCAGTGATAAGCAAAAAACATTTGCTGCTTCAAGCTTCTCAGTCTCCGTTGTGTCTTTTTGGGAAGAACCTCAGATAATGACATCACCGTGACGTCACCCGGTGGTTTGTGAGCCGATGTTTTGAAGCCTTTGTGTCCAGCGCCATCTTGGTTTTTTGAAACCAGAAGTAACCATATTTGGAGGAGCAGTGGGTGGAGCCTGTCTGAGAGCTCGAGGACACGGCACGCCCACTTACACCTGCACCCATTGGACGGTACCAGCTGTCAATCACACTGTGGTATCCACCCCCCAATACATCCAGTGCTTTATGGTCTGTTTGACTCTAAATGATCATAATTCACTAAATGAACATCAGCTGTTTGAAGAAGACTTGAAACTAGAGACTTTGACATAAACTCCTGAATGTTTACTGACGTTATAAAGTGAGAGTAGAGTCATTTTCTCATGGACTTACAAATACATTCAGACATCCAGTAACCAGACGGTTGAATCTAAGATTAAAGTTGAATACTCTCTCTTTCATTATTATTATGACACACAAACACATCCAGTATATTGATACACAGGCCAAATGCTGATTTCTGTGAAAGTCCTAGCAGTGGAATTTATGCAAAACGAAACGAGGACACTCTCTGAAGGGTTAAACAGGGTTAGAAGCAGCTGCATCTCTCATTTACGAGTAAAGTGGAGAATGTGGCCTCGTTGAGTGGAGTTCAAACCTTTTAAACACGAGCTAAAAATGGTTTGTTGAATCTGACACCACATGTGGAAGCAGAATAACTGCCCCCCCCCCCCCCGTACGGTTTAGGTCGGTGATGACGCGTCGGTTTCTGTTCATCGATACCTTTTCAAATATGAGCAGAATGTGTCTCCTTCAATACAATGTGCAAGGAAACAGGCAACAGGTTTATTCAACTGTAAATACTACACAGATGGCACCAGACACCACAGCAGCTACAAACAGACGCTAATACCAGTACATTGTTGATGGAGATGTGAAGGAAGTGTTGCCTCCATTCTACATTAAAGGATTTGTGGATTAATACGCAACAGATTGTGTTTGAATGTACCAACCAAAAAAAAGATCCAAACCTCCGTTAAACTAAAGCAGTTTTCAGACGTGAACTCAAAACTTCCATCTGGACATGTTGTGCAGCAGGTTGTCGGGTCCGACTCGTTCACACCAACAGGAACATGTGGGAACATCCAGGCGAGAGGCGGAGCCTGTAGAGCAGCAGGGGCGGAGCCTGTAGAGCAGCAGGAGGCCGGACATGACGTATAAACTCTGCTGTGGAAAGATCAGTGTTGTTGTTTACAGCTCATCCACACCGGCGTCGGCCCTCATCACCAGAAGATCTGGAATCTCCTCGTGTTTCCAAGTGGACGTCTTCGTCTTCTACGTGTACGGCTCCTCTTCTTCATCCTGAGATGTTTGTGTTCTTCCAGTTTCACGTCCGTCACGTGTTAGAAACCTCATCAACACGCCCACTGGGAGTTTTGCAGACATCTTTCTCACCATGGACCCACTCACTGAAATGTCTGGAGCAACTGACTCACACATTTGATTTCTCCCATACTGCCCCTCCTAAACATTTCAGGAAAAGATCCAGACTTCATAGCAGGTCTGAAAACAGCCTCATAAAGTAATGATATAAAGATAAAACACCAAACGTTTTATTTTTTAATAATGCTGTTCTCTGTCACAGATTTTTCGTTAACTCAGTATCCTTTTGGTTTCAGACTGTTGAAAAACCCCGGTCATTTGAAGACACTACCTCAGGCAACAATTGATCGATAAATCAAGATAATAATCATCAAATTAATCAATATTGAAAGTAATTGTTACTTGCAGCCCCGGTCCAGAGCCGGAGTGGGTGTGTTAAATGTTTTTAATCAGACTCGCTTCAGCCCCAGAGGCTGTCGTAAAGATATTTCATGGTTGATTTAGTGTTGTGTTGTAAACCTGTCTGTGGAGCTCATGGAGAGATAATAATGCAATCTTCAGGTATACGGCTTCAAGGAAAGCGGCCGCTCGGTCCTTCGCAGTGGGATGTTAGAAAAAAACACAATATAATGAAATGTTAAATACAAAAATCTGAGCAGCAAAACATGTGACACCTGCAGAACAAGCAGAGAACAGGGTACAGTACGAGAAAAGCTCACAAAAGCAAACGCAAAGGGAGTAAAAATAGATAACAGGTAAATAATAGATGGACGAACCATCAGAGACAGAGTACTACTGTACACCACTGTAGTAGCGTGGATGAAGTCAGGTTTATTTGTATAGCTTGATTTAATACAACGTCTCAATGGATTTTTCAACACTTCATCTCCAACAAGATTAGACATTAAACCTGGAACACAGGAGTTAAATACAAAGAGAGAACGTCAGGAGATGAAATTCAAAGGAACATCTCACCTCCTGGTGAGCAGCAGGAGACGGAGGTGGAAAAACAGCAGCTACAGAAACTCAGCGGCTGTTTGCAGAGAGTCAAGTTGAATTTTACCTGGAGTTTGACATTTGGCTTTGAAGATGAAAGGGAAAATGACAATTAAATAGAGAAATAGCAAAGACAGTGTGATTAGGTTTTTGTATTCAGGATAATCAGACCAGTGTAGAATGTTAAAAAAAGAATTTTTTTCATTGTGAAATGGAAATAAAAAAATGGCAAATATTAATATTATGCTTTTGGCGTTTTCTCCGTGACTAAAACTCTCTTCTCACTCAACACATCATTTACTTCTCACAATCTGTGTTTTGGCATAAATTTACTATTTATCCAACATTAATCTTGTTTTGGACAAACTTCATTTTCCGTTAAACAATAAAGTTTAACAATTAATGTGCAGATTCTCAAATAACTTAAATAAATAAATAATCTTTTGTTCTTGCTGATTAATTATCCCTTCATTAACTCATTGATTAATTGACTTATGATAGAATATATATATTTTTTTTTAGTTAATGACATTTAATTAAAAATAAAAGGCTTGTTAGTCTTTTAAGGGTCCACGTCACACGTTCAGCAAACACTGTTGTTGAGGCTTCGAAGCGTCTCTGTTCAAACCACTCAGGGTGAAAACATGGACGCCGCCTCCGGCAGGTTTTTGCTTCGTGCTGATGACGACAGTGTCACGTCCACGACCCTGTTTTCTCACCTGGTGACTCCAGAAGGGACGGACACCTGTCCACCCTCAGGCCACAGTGAGAGTCTGTGTTCAGCCCCCCCCCCCCCCCCCCCCCCCCCCCCCCCCCCCCACAAAACACCTTCATCCCAACAGCTCGGTCCGGAGGAGGTGACCACGCTTGAATCATGTGAATCATGTGCATATTGAGGAGGGTATTTTTGGGACAGTCTGTCAGTTCTTTATTAATAATGTATTTAATCATTAGTTCAGGGATTCTCAGCCACAGGCTCTTTCACTCCAGAGGAAACGGCTGCAGCTGCTAATTTAACAGATAGAAACCACAACATGATTCAGAAGAACAATCCACATACTGAGTCACTGCATCACCAGGATGAGTTACTGTTAACCAGCAAGGAGAGCTGGTTAAGCACAGAGCTAACATTAAAGAATAAACTGTTGGAAAAAATTCATTAAATCTATTAATAAATAAATCCTTAAAGTTAAAAAACTATCAAACTGGTAGCAGCTTCTCAAATGTGACAACTTTTTGTCCTTTTGTCATTTATGACCATACATTTAATATTTAGTTTATTAATGAATCTGGAAACGTCATCTTGAGCTCAGACTTTGTGATTCAAGCATTTAGTCGGTATGTTTTTAACATTTCATGACTAAACGACGAATTGTAATTTTGTAAAATGGAAATAATCACAAATATATTTCAACATTATGTTCAATGTGTTGCTGCATCAGACTAAACAGGTTTAACTAATAAACTGCTGTTGTTACGTTTTAAATTAAAACACAGTGAAAATTACTGAAGTCGTGATGAACACACGAGCGTTCTGTGTGAGGATGGTACAGCCAGAGAGTGTGTGTGTGTGTGTGTGTGTCTGATGATTACAGTGTGTTACTGTGTGTGTGTGTGAGACGGCATGACATCATCCCACCGTTTTAAGCTTTTTGACTAAGAAGCAGAGAAAATGGCTCAAACACAAACACTCACCAAGAGACACACACACGGTAACACACAACGTCACAAACCATTTTCTCTCCAGCCGAAACGCGCGCACACACACACACACACACACACACACACACACACACACACACACACACACACACACACACACACACACACACACACACACACACACACACACACACACACACACACACACACACACACACACACACACACACCCTGTCCTTTAGGAGATGCTGATGTCAGAACTCTGCTCATCTTTGTCCTCAGGATTATTGAAGTAGACCTGTGTGTGTGCGTGCGCGCGTGTGTGCGTGTGTGCGTGTGTGCGTGTGTGTGTGTGTGTGTGTGTGTGTGTGTACATCCACATTGCTCAGCTTAGTGTATTATCCCTATCGTCTCTGACACATTTTACCAAGTCTCTCTCTCTCTCTCTCTCTCTCTCTCTCTCTCTCTCTCTCTCTCTCTCACCACGTCTCTGTGGAACAAACTGCTGATTGTGTGTACGTGTCGTTGTGTATAAAACTCTGAGTTTATCCCGTTAAATGTGTGTGTGTTTTAAGTGTGTGTGCAAACATTGTGTCACAAGGCAGCGCAGTACGAGCTCCTGCAGTGCAGTCAACACACACACGAACACCACGTTAGGCAGTTGAACGTTCAGACTCCATCAACATCGCACTTTATTTTTTACACCAACACTTA